>NW_006773723.1:293619-309409 GCF_000442215.2 Lipotes vexillifer
TGCTGGACTTCCTGTTCCTTCGAGAGATTGTAATGAGCAGCTGAGCAAGGAGAGAATGTTCCAGGCTCAAGCCCCAGGACCACAGTTCCCACCAGAGCGGCTTGTGAAGGTGAATTTGGTCACAGTGGCTTTGTCTGAACTGAGCTCCTTCTCACCTGGGGCGGGCAAAGTCCTTCCAAGTATTGTTTTCCTTAGCAAAGACTGTGCAGGGAAAAGAAAGAAACAGTTCTCTGATATGATTCATTTAAAGGTGGATCTGGTTAGCGTTCACATTTTCTTCTGAAAATTTGCAGAAGAATCTTGGCCATTTGGTTTGTATAAAGAGATACACACAGCAGCCAGGCAGCATTTTGTTAAAAGAACAGCTTCTCCTCAGATGAGATGCAAATCCACCGGAAGTATCCACATTATTTTCCTGATTGAAAAGACAGTGCACAAATGCACACCCATCTTTGTGAGGTAGGCGTGACCAAGTCATCCAAGAGGCGGCCAGAGAGCCAGGCCGCAGGGCAACCAGGTGCGAGCCTTCGTGGGAGGAGCAATCTGCTCACTGGGAAAAATCCAGCCATCTGCCCTCTTTCTAACACAATTCACTGACCCTTATTTCCCGGACTTAACATGTGCAAACAGAATGGTCCTTGGCCCAGGAATGGACATATAACCATTATACTTACTGCGCTCTCCAAACTCACAAATTTCAGGCCCCTCTGCTCACAATGTAGCTGTTTCCTACAGTGGCATCTACTCTGTGCTCATCACAAAAAATAACCAAACCAAGGGAATTTGAAATATTTTTTGCTTCTTGCCAAGAAATGATATATGTCCAAAAACTTTAGGTCAGAAAAATAATTCTCCAGAACTCTCATGCAGTTAAGTACACACAGAAAGCCCAGTGAGTGATCCAGTAGCTTGGATATCTATCTACATGGCATAGTCTTGTGCTTTTCTGAAATTCTGCAAGGTTGTGAACACTCAGCTTTATTTTCTGGCCAGTGTCTCTGGGTCTTTAGCACTTGGGTGTGTAAAAATGTGCAAGCCACTGTTTGAGGCACTGTCCAACAAACCCAGCAATATAACTTTAGGACTGAACTTTTTAAGAGTTACTCTATTCCTCCAAATTAGAATTTTGTTTGTTGAATTTGTGCATTCTTTTCTGCTTCGCTCCTAAGGTGTCGTACAGGAAGATGGGTAAAGTATAAGACAAGCTCCCGTGTTCTGTGTCTAGAAGGGAGAGGCTTCAGTTGATGGGGGGAAATCATCCATTGCATCACCCGGCTACTAAGAAAGGAATATGTCCCTCTAAGCAAAAGCAAAAGCTAAATGGGTTGGTCCTCGAGGGGTGGAGAATCTGGAACCCTCTCCTTTCTGGCATTATCTCAGGAGATGACTAGATTCTCAGGAGCCTGGTTTTGTCCATCAAGATATATGATAATAATGATAGCTAACATTTAATGAGTATTAATTCTATGCCAGGCACTATGCAAAGTACTTAAAAATACTTAACCCTCCCAACAATCCAATGGAGTAGGGGCTCTCATTATTCCCATTTTTCAGATTGAATAACTGAGGTTTTGTAACTTGCAACCCATCACACAGATCATAGCTGCTAAAGCCAAGTTTTAAGATGGTGCCAGGCATAGGAATGGATTTAGAAAGACCACAGCCTGGTAAGTTACCTAGAGCATTCTATCAGTCCTCTGGCACTAAAAGTTACTAAGACAGGAGCATAAATCTTTTCAAGGTTCACTATTTTAATGCTCCTTATATTTCTTCACATTCTTTGTGCATTGATTTCCTTTTTTTTTCCTTTGAAGATTTCGTCTGTCTTAAATCAGGTAAGAGAAACCAAGGAAGGGATTTATAACACTTTAGTGCTCAGGGGTTTAAATAAAGAGGTTCATATGAATGTGGCCAAAATATGTTAAATGCCCTTATGGGAGGGTAAAATTGGGTAGACTGGACATTATGATTCATTTTATACACTTCATCTCCTTACACAGGGATTCTTTTTCTAAAAACTCTTGTCCATGTTTTGTATTAACAAAAGACAGGGGTTTTTTTTGTTTGTTTGTTTTTTTAACGCTTTTATTGGAGTATAATTGAAAAGACGGGGTTTTGTTTTGTTTTGTTTTTTGTTTGTTTGTTTGCATAACAAAGCTGGGAATGGAAACACAATGGCGACATATGTGCCATAGATTTCCTCCTGCTATGGCTTTCACATTTTCTGTTTGCCCTTAAGGCACCATCTCATGATCTTGGAAATGAAGTCCAAAGAGAATCTATTACCATAAAACATCACCCAGCAGTCTTATCATATCACTTGACAGTATCACTTTGGTTAACGTTGAGTTAGTGTTTCTATTATAAACCCAATTTACTGAAGGGGCTGGGGGAGAGGACAGGAAGGAGAGATGGGCTCATATGTCAACGTGTAAAATGACATGAGGCTGAAAGCAGGTTGCCAACCAGCATAGGACTTTTGGACCATGATATCAAAGGGAAAAAGAATTCATTTACATTCCATGTTTATACTATTTAAAACAGGTAGCACAAACGTCATCTAAACGATGAGTGCAGTACCAACGGGCTAGCGTATCCTGCTGGTGGGAGGTGGGAGGGGACATTAAACAACTGGAGGGAAAATAAGGTAGCAAAGATGTGATAGGAAAAGCTGTCAAGTAGGAAAGAGAACTAAGCCCTAATCCTGTTTCTGCCATTTCTTAGCCACATCATGTCACTTTACAATTTGCATAAGGAGATGTCCATTTCTCCATCTTTAATATAGAGACAACAATGCCTCTGATGATGCCTGAGCAGGTTCCTGTAAGAAGCAAACCAGGTCCGTCTGAAACTGTACACTGAAGCTCAGGAACCACAAGACAAATGAGCGACACTCTCCTAGCCCTCACCCGGCAAACAGGGTCCCTGATCTGCCTGGCCTGCGGGTGGGAAGACTCGTTAAGCACCTGGGTGACTGTGCTCAGACCTCACCGCCCCGAGTCCACACTGAACCCCTCCTGGAGCCACTCTCGGCTTAGCAGCTGGAGAATTTCCCAGGCAGTGTCAAGAGAGGAGACCCGAGATACTCAGCCCACCCTTCAGAGATGAGACTTCCAGACTGCAAGGGGCCCTAGGTTTGCTTAAAATGTTAATATCATATACATATATGTAAAATCATACATATGAGATAGACATATCTCATATATAATCATATATGTACAAAATCATGTCATATTTATTATTTTATACACAATGATTTTTATATTTGATGGATTTGCCTCATATATATGATTTTTACGTATATGTTTTATATGTGATTTCATGCATTTTACATAATTTTATATAATCTACATGTAAAATCATATGTATAAATTTTGTCATATATCTCTATACATATACATACGTACTGGGCCTACCAGTTAATCAATAAGTTTAGGTTTTGAGAAGATAATGTTTTCATAAAATATTTCTAGGTACGCATTTAGGACTCCATGATTTAACAATTTTTGAGTACCTGAAATGTGATAGACTGCAGATTAGAAGCAACGTAAATAAGCCTGAATAGAGAGCAAAATACAAGAAAATTAAAGTAATATGTCACTGAGATCAGGAATTTTAATTAGTGCCTAACATAAAATTCAGTAACTATCATTTAATTGTTTGAGGAATAATTCTGCCTTAAATTGCATTTTCTGTGCAACTCTTGTGAATATTATCTCCCATGAGCCTATATTAATTTAAGGACACTATAAAGATTGATTCATGAAATATACAACAATAGGTTAGTATCAGCCTGGAATTCCACTCTGGGAGAAGTGATATATATGATTTTCAGAGGAGAAGTAGGGATGCAGCAGAGGCCAGGAAAACTTAGAATGAATTATGACTAGGGACATGTGGAGGACAGTTTGAGAAATTAAGATAGTAGAAATGCCTATGTAGGTAAATAGCATTGATTAAGAAAAAGAACTCAGTCTTGAAAGGAGAAGTCTCCCTTCTTGGCTGGTGACAGCAGAAGTGACAAACAAGGAATGTGGGTATCTCTGTTTGGATATTCGTGGTATTTCCTTATATGAAGTTCATGTTGATCATTCAGTTGGCTGGAAGGCAGTGTCCCAGTGACCCAAGGTTCTCAGTGAGAGAGACAACACCTGTCCAGGTGGCCAAGAGTGGGGGCTTTAGGGACAGACTGATCCAGGTCCCTGCATCAACCCTGTGACCTTGGGCAGGTGAGTTTACCCCCTAAGTTCCAAGTCTCTTGGCTATGAAATGGGGCAGCGATATAACCAATATCCCATCGTGAATATGAAGATTAAATACCATCAAATATGAAACGAGCTTAACCACATACTTAGCACCTCGTGTGGGCTGCGCCATCATCTTGAGAGGACCAAGGAGGAGGCTGACGCTGGAGATCGGGGCTCCTCAGGAAGTGCACCCTCTGGGATATGGAGTCTGCCTGGAATTCCAGCTGAGTCTGAACCACTGGTTGGTGTTTTCTGAACCCAAATGAAAGTATTTTGTGTCCCCAGTTTCAAGAGTGCTGAGCAACATGGTTATGGCTTGCAGTTAAGAACCAGGAAGATAAATCAGAGAGAAAACAAAAGGACCTGGGCACAGATAACTGAATCCTTCTAATTTTCCTGTTTGTTATCATCTGTGCTACATTTGGGCCCCAGCCCACATCAGTGCTGGGTTTCAAAGATGAAATGCATTCAGGAGAAAGAGCCCAGGACTTCTGAAACTTACTGGCTGGGATCAGTCAGTTATTTAAACTCTTTAGCTCTCATTTTCTCATCCATAAAATGGGACTAGTAATCATAAAAAGAATAAGAAAACTAGATATGGGGATGATCAAAGAGAAAACATATGTGGAGGTAGTACTTGGACAGCTTTTCTTTTTTCTATAGAAATTTCATTTCTTAAATTGCCATTTTCTGGCTCCTACTCGTAACAGATCTTCTTCCCCAAAGGGAAGGTGATTTTCTTGTCAAGTGTTAGAGATCTCCAGGAATCTGAGTGATCACAGGCTTTCTATTGATTTGAAATGCTCCCAGGGTAGGAACCTAAGCCAGGGTCTCTAGAAACCTGGCCTGGAAGCTTTGCCCGTGACTCACCCTGGGCCACATCCTTAGCTTTCCTGGATGACCATCAACCTAAGAACAGTGGCACATGCTTCTGGTTGTGGGCTCTGGACTCAAATTCCAGCTCTGCCACACAGCAAAAGCCAGCAGTTTTCTAAGCACACAAAGAATTTAAGCAAAATCACTGTCACAATATTAAGGATGATAGTAAATTCATAGCATATATACACGTTAGACACACATACAGATACAGATACAGGTTACACACATTTCCTGTCCTTTAGGAACACAGAACCTGTCTGTCCCTGATTCTCCTCTAATTCTCTTTCCAACAATCACCAATAGCATCCTAAGGTCCAGTTTCACTGTGTGTGAGAGCTGTAAATTACAAAATGGGGAAAAGTTTTTCAAGTTCTGAAGGAGATATACATAGTCCTTCAATCAATTATGGGAGATTATTCCAGTTTTAAGACATGAGGATGGGAATGCCCCCTTTTGGGAGGGTATGCAAAGCAGAAAAAGTGTAAAGCTGACAAAAAGAGAAATTTGGCTCATTAGGTGTGGCAACTGAGGCAGAAAGCGAGGTGTTATAAAGAGAAAGTCTAATTGTGACACCGTCAAGAAAACGATGTCAAAATTAAGGGAGGGGCTTCCCTGGTGGCGCAGTGGTTGAGAGTCCGCCTGCCGATGCAGGGGACACGGGTTCGTGCCCCGGTCTGGGAAGATCCCACATGCCGCGGAGCGGCTGGGCCCGTGAGCCGTGGCCGCTGGGCCTGAGCGTCCGGAGCCTGTGCTCCGCGGCGGGAGGGGCCGCGGCGGTGAGGCCCGCGTACCGCAAAAAAAAAAAAGAAAGAAAGAAAAAAGTTAAGGGAAAGGAAAAAAGTACCATCAAGACCAATTTTATTATCTTGCTGGCTAGTTATTAGCAGAGTACCAATAAACAGGAGGGTATCTAAGAGTGTGTGTGTGAGAGGGAGAGAGAGAAAGAAAGTACAAAAGAAATAAAGTCTAGAACATAGGATAGAAGCAACTAGCTATGGTAGATAAAATATATACATATATGTTATCACAATAGCATGAAATCCTTCCTACAACTGTAAAATATCCTAATAGAGTAAAAACCATCTATAACTTTATGAATACCAACACAAACATACACACATTTTCACAATGTTTTAAAGCTTTTTACAGTGGCATTAAATAATTTTAAATGACAATTTATATATATATATATATATATATATATATATATATATTTCAAAGATTCTGTTTTGAAACTAAGATAATCCAGGCACATCTTCTCTAGAAGATGCATGATAATCCAGGTAGGGTCTGTAGCAGAACTTGCTATGTGTTCTCCAAGATCTGTTTTCCCCTTCTCCCCTGGTAAACTAATTTTTTGCTGGGCAAATGACTGCCCAAGATAAATGCAACATTTCCAAGCTCTCCTTGGAGTCAGGACTAAGTTGTGGCCAATGCTATAAGAGGGAAAATTATGCGTACGATTTCTAAGCTGTGCCCTTGAAGGAAAAGCATGTGCCCTTCTCTTCCCTTTCTCACTTCCTGGTGGCTGGAATGCAGACGGGGAGGTGTAGAGCATCTTGGTCTGTGTGAAAAGAACAATCCCCCAGGGACGGTGGAACACGATACAAGGCACCTGGACCTCTGGTTATTCAGTTTGTGAGCTTGAACATATATATGTGAGTAAAACACAGCTCTCTCTTTATAAGGTACTTATATTTTCAGTCTCTCTCACAGAAGCCAAACTTGTATTTTAAGACATCATCTCTCTTCATTTCAAGAGAGCTAACACTATGCCACTACATCTGCATTGATTAACGTGCCAGGGGGCAGGAGTATACCGGGATAGAAACTATTCCACAACCTCATCCCCAATACAAAGGACACCAGTCAGAATTGCCCTGGTGGCTCCCACTGTTGCTGGTCCCCGGTCCACAAGTTCACCTACAGCTGCCACAGACAATTTCCAGCACGCTGCCAGCTTTGCGCCTCGGGACTGCATCGCTCGTCTTCCCTGCCTGAGGGCTTTTTCTGGGATCAAGGGAGCTTGCTGCATGTCCTTCAGTGCAACCCACAAGCCAGAGGAATGACATGCTTGGGGATAGCTCTCAAACAAAGGGGGATGGCAGTAGGACGATAAACGCCCAGTCACCTCATCCTTAATTGGAGAATTCAGAGGGGGAGTCCCTCACGGCTTTTCAGAGATTGACTCCCCAAGCCCATCTAGACCAAGTTGCCCCAGCGGTAACCTGGTCATTGACAGGTTGACTGGCTTTTCTCCTTTCCCTGTCTCACTTTCCCTCTTGCCTCCGGTCATCTCCTCCCAAATAAACCATGTAGCCGAATCCTTCTTTCAGGATCTGCTGTTGGCGGGACTCAACCCCCCAAATGCCTATCCTCTTGAGACTTTCACTCCAAAGATGTCTGAATCGGTTAGAAAGAAAATAATAATTCACCAAAAAAGTGAGAAAAATAATTGCACAAATTTGTCATCAGGTTGTTTGTATGAAAAGTTTCTTAACTTCTATGTCAGGATGCAAAAATTTCGAACAAAAACTTGCTCACAATGTTAATGATTGTAGGAAAATTTTCTGTTGTAGGAAATAAACATCTCTAACACATCTTAACATAATGATCTATTTAATGCAAAGATCTGGGGACCAAGTAAAAGTTTGGTCAGCCAGCAAACTAAGTGAACATACAATGCTTCCTAAAGGTCTTCATACTCCATCATTTCCTGTAAAATTATAAATCATCACATGAAGTCGCTTCCTTTTCGCGTCCCTTCTGAAATATATCAAACTGGGAAAGACACAAGAAACTCCTTCCCCTGCTTGCCTAAACTTACTATTGAAATACCTTTACAAAACTCCAATTTCTGGCTTTGATTTTCCTGCGTTCAGAGGAACTTCTTGTACATACACTTGAAAGTTTATGCATTGCAGTTGTAATGTAGTTTACTGGTGGATAATTGCTTTTTGGTTCCTTTGAATGTTAGTAAAAACATAATTCTTATTAATAAGGGAATTCAGTGAGTATAAAAATGAGGGAAGAATGGCTTAAAAGCTTTTCATTTCTAAAATGTTTTATTCATATTGCTTTATATTTTTATACACTTAATTTACTGATCTGACTCACCCTTGATTTGAAGAACTATAAACTCTTGAAAGCATAACTGTCATCATGACAGAGGCAGCATTATCTTTCACTTGTCATCTTTCCAATTAGATAATAGATGTACAGAAACTAATCTAATTGTGACATTGCTCTGTGTGTAGTAAACTTCATGGTAACAAATCTTTTATTTTAAAATAGAGGCCTTGGGCTTCTCTGGTGGCACAGTGGTTAAGAATCCACCTGCCAATGCAGGGGACACGGGTTCGAGCCCTGGTCCAGGAAGATCCCACATGCCGCGGAGCAACTAAGCCCGTGTGCCACAACTACGAGCCCTGGTCCAGGAAGATCCCACACACCACAGAGCAACTAAGCCCGTGAGCCACAACTACTGAGCCCATGCCACAACTACTGAAGCCTGCGCGCCTAGAGCCTGTGCTCCGCAACAAGAGAAACCACCGCAATGAGAAGCCCGCACACCACAACGAAGAGCAGCCCCACTGGCCGCAACTAGAGAAACCCACGCCCAGCAACAAAAACCCAACACAGCCAATAAATAAATAAGTAAATAAATAATGCAGAGTTCTTGTCGTGAAGAAATGGTCTACTAACTAGCACGCTAAATGCTCTCCTTTGAAGGAAACGCAGTCCAATAACTAGGATAATGAATTTGTGGTAGAGTAACCCCCTTAAAAAGAGATGCATTTGATCCTCACACTGCATTCAGTGAGACCAAATGGTATAGGTCAATCCGAGATGTTCTCACTGCCCTACTTATTAAGCCATTTGATTATCTTTGGTCTCTTATTGTTTCCCGTTTTCTAGAAATGAAGGTTAGATCAGCACTTCTCTTGCTAACTTTACACAGGGCAGTACCATCTAGAAGAAACTTGAATGGGCTGGATTTCACCAGCCTGTGGATCCAACTGAGGTCACATTTATTTTAGTGCCAAAATGATGCATATTTGGAGCTCCACCTTCCAAGGCAGATGCTGAGCTATCCACAAAGGGTCCTTGGTCGCTTTCTGGGTACCCAGGGGTGTTGTCTCAAGTCCATCTGTGCTCTCCCACTGCTGCCAGTACTTTCTGTAGGCCCCAGCTCCATCACCCCACCCTGTCCCCCATCCTGACTAGGGCTCTCTCCTTAGCATCCCCAGCTTTTACTCCCAGCTCTGCCTGACTCTCCCAGGGTCCTATGCCTCAGTAGAAAAAACTGACCTCCCCTCAAAATATCACCCCTGGGTCCTGGTGTCTCACCAAGTCTCTCAGGAAGTCAGCTCCTTCAGTGTCTTTCTCCAAGCTCCCAATCCAACAAAACAAAAATATCACCAGGGGGAAAAGAAGAAAGATTTCCCCTAAATCTTCAGAGAAGAAACAAAATAAACTCTCTCAGGGGACCTGAACACAGAGGAAATACAATTCTGCTCACCTCTCAGAAAAATTATTGATTATCTTGAGTATCAGGTTAGTCATTTAGAGTGACATTAACTTAAGCAGCTTTCCTGGGGGCAATTCTGCTCCACAATTGAAGGGTTAAATAATTCCCTTTAAGGGGCTCTTCTAAATCAAAGGACCAGACTGTCCCAAATCTCATATCTTCCAACACAGAACATAACATTCTTGCAGTTTGAAACTACTGACTCTGTTCTTAACCTTCTACCACCACAGTTAGTACATTAAATATTAAATATTGAGGACAAGTTTCAGCAGCACTCAAGCAAGTTACCAAGCTCTGCATCCACCCCCCCTCACCACCAATTCCCTGCTCATCAGCCTGGAAACAGAGTTCAATTCAGAGCTACATGTTGCACAACCCACCACACCCTGCTTTAACCTTTGTTCAGAGAATATTCAAGATTATTGCCAAAATAATGCTTATCTGAAAGAAAACGTTAAATAAAATAAGCAACATTAGGACTATATATATGCTCTCTAGAGCAATTTCTCTACTGCACCCCTAGTAGTTTAGAATTTAACTTCATATCCTTCCAAAATTAAAATTAAATAACGAGAGGGTGGCCTAGTAACTTTGAGATCTTTCTGCAATGGTATCACAAGTGTCAGGGAATCTTGCTACTAGCTTTGTCCAACTTAGAATTTATTTTTTAAATTTTGTGTGTGTGTGTGTGTTTTGCTTTTATTTTTTTTAATTAATTTTTATTGGAGTATGGTTGCTTTACAATGTTGTGTTAGCCTCCACTGTACAACAAAATGAATCAGCCATACACATACAGATATCCCCTCCCTTTTGGACTTCCCTCCCATTCCATTTAGGTTACCACAGTGCACTAGGTGAGTTCCCTGTGCTATAGAGCATGATCCCATCAGTTGTCCATTTTATACATAGTATCAATGATGTATATGTGTCAATCCTATTCTCCCATTTCCTCCCACCCCACCCCTTTCCCCCTTGATATCCATACATTTGTCCTCTATGTCTGTGTCTCTTCTGCTTTGAAACTAAGATCTTCTATACCATTTTTCTAGATTCCACATATATGCGTTATTATACAATATTTGCTTTTCTCTTTCTGACTTACTTCACTCTGTATGACACTCTCTAGGTCCATCCACGTCTCTACAAATGACCCAATTTCATTCCTTTATATGGCTGAGTAATATTCCATTGTATATATGTCCCACATCTTCTTTATCCATTCCTCTGTCGATGGACACTTAGGTTGCTTCCATGTCCTGGCTATTGTAAATAGTGCTGCTATGAACATTGTGGTACATGACTCTTTTTGAATTATGGTTTTCTCAGGGTATATGCCCAGTAGTGGGATTGCTGGGTCATATGGTAGTTCTATTTTTAGTTTTTTAAGGAACCTCCATACTGTTTTCCATAGTGGCTGTATTAATTTACATTCCAACTTGGAATTTAAATGCACACTAAGGAAGAGATATCCTTAGACATCTTGAAGATTACAGGACAACTAAAGACGGGAAATGTTCTCAGTGGGCAGACTTTTAAGTTCTGGCACTTTCAGTCTACCACATCTCTCCAGAGTGAGAGTTGACATTCCATGTTTGATTGTATAAACTTGAAGAAAGATATGATCTTTATTCTTGTTCAGTGGATCAAACCCCTATACTAGATGTTCTAGCCAGGGCAATTAGGCAAGAAAAATGAAATAAAAGGCATCCAAATTGGAAAGTAAGAAGTAAAACTATTTCTATTTGCAGTTGACAAGGTCTTATATAAAGAAAATCCTAAAGAATCCACAAAACACTATCAGAGCTAATAAACTAGCTCAAAAATATTGGATGATATAACATCTATATATAAAAAGTTAGTCTCATATCATATAGCCACTCCAACCTCATTTTGGTTGTTGTTTGCGTGCTGTAGCTCTTTCCCATGATTTTCTCTTTGTTTCTGGTTTCTAACAGTTTGAGTATAATGTGTCTATGTGTGAATTCTGTTTTCTGCTTGCTCAAATCCTCTGTTGAGCACCTCTAGTGAATTTTTTGTTTCAATTATTATATTTTTCTATGGAGTTTTTAGTTTTAAAATCTGTTTCTTTTTTGATATTCTCTATTTGGTGAGACATCATTCTCATATGTGTCTTCCTCTAATCCTTTGATAATATAAAAAATAACTGAATTAAAGCCTGTTTAATAAGCCCAACATCTGGACTTCCTCAGGAACAGTTTCTATTGACTGCTTTTTCCAGTGTATGGGCCATACTTTTCTTTCCTTGCATGTCTTATATTATTGCTTAAAAAAATGGCAACTCTGCAAATTAGATTCTACTCCCTTCCTAAGGTTTATTTTTGTTACTATTTGTTGTCATTTGTTGTTTTACTGACTTTTCTGAACTGATTCTCTAAAACCTGTGTTTGTCATTTGTGACCACTGAAGTCTCTCCTCATTTAGCTTAGTGGTCACCTAATAATTGGACAGAGATTTCCTTAAGTGTCTGGGCCAATAAGTTTCCCAGTTTTTGCCGAGGTACTCTGTGCACATGTTGGTGAATGCCTTCAACTCGCAGTCAGGCAGTTTATAATTCCAGCTTAGCCTTCACTTTCCACTGTATAGAGCCCAGAGGTGAGAACTTAGGGCTTTGGCTGATCTTTCCTGAGTATGCGCACAGCTCTGGGCATGTGCACAGCCCCACACATATACGTTAACTTCTAGATTTCCAGAAATATGTTGCAGCTTTTCCAAGTTCCCCATGGACATCTCATTCCCCAGCTTCACCTTTCAAGCTTTTTGGTTAACCTATTTGCCCCGTTGTTATTTACCACCTCAGGCAGGCACAATGTTAAACAATTGCCTCTGATTATTTTGACAAATACCCCCTGGGAAAAGCCTGTCTGCACCAGGAGAGCTGTAATTACAAGTGGTTCTTTCTCAAGGCTACCACAGAACTGGGGAGGGGGAATGGGAATAGGGCAGGTTACAATGTCACTGTTCTTACTAAGATTGAGTCATTTTTCTTGAATAAACCTCCCCAGATTGCTCCAAGCTCTTTGCTAATTGCCAGATTTCTGAAAAAGTTGACTTTGACTTTTTTGCCAGTGTTTTCATTGCTTTAATGGAAGCAAGATTTTTTGGAGGCACTTACTACCCCATTTTTGCTGAAGTCCCATCCCCATTCCCCAATGCAATGCATATTGTTTTTATTCATTTATTTGAGCAAAAATTTTGCTCAATTTGGGGAATCTTGTTTTCCTTAGGACCTCATTTAATATACATTACTAATAAAAATTTTATTTAAACCTATGAACACATGTAATTTTGGACAAGTAGCATTTTACAAAAGGAAGCATTCTATTCACAAAATCCCATAATAGTCATGTACACACACACAAATGAAAACATCCCTCATGCACACACAACGGCTACTGTGCCCTCAGTGTTCACTAATTTCTGTTCCTACATATGCTTATCAACTGGTTTGCCTCGAATAATGCAGAAGAAACAAGTAGGAGCTAGAATAATGCAGAAGAAACAACAAGTAGCTGTAATTTCTGTAAGAATAATGACCCTACCACCTCATGCCACCACCCTTCAATCTTCATCAGAAACTCTGGCCTTCAGTAGTTGAAGAGAAAAGAAGCTGGAAATGCAATAAGGCTCTCTTCACATCTCTCTTTGGTGAGAAACAGAAGACAAAGATCTAAGACTTTAAGATATCCAGAGCAGCTTCTGGTGTGGCCTATGCTTCTATGTGGCACATTCAGGTCATCCAATTCTTGACCTGTCCAATGTGGATTCTTCAACTTATAGACTTTACTGCAAACCTGGGAAATCTTCCATTGTACAAGGTAGAGATTGCATTGCTAACGTTGGGCCAGTTTCAGGTGTGCTAATTACTAACAAGAAAAGGTGTTAAACCTCAAAATATGCAAGTGAAAAAAAGTAAGGTCTATTTGCATCAAACTTACCTTTCAAATGTTATTCCTCTTGAAGCAGCATGATGTTATTCTACAACAAGGGGTGGGAAGCATCAAAGCAGTGTTGTCTGTTTGTAAGATGAGGCACATTTGGGGTTTTCTTTTTGAGTAACAACTCTAGAAGGCCCTTGTACCAGCACGTATAAAACATACCAATGAAGATTCCTGGCTCTGGATGCAGCCTGCCAGAAGCTGAAGAGCGTTCATTTTAAACACAATAATAACTCTGTGGACTAGACAACATTCATGCAACTGAAAACAACATATGGTCTTCAATAAAATGAAAGGTACACTAGGAAAGGGCAGCTCTGAAGAGTACTTTTAAGAAGTAGGCATGGAAAAAAAAGAAAAAGTAGGCATGGAATTAAATTCAACATTCTTTTCCTAATTCAAAAACGAAAAACAAAACAAAACAAAAACCCAGAAATGTTTATGTGTCTTTGTTATTCTAAGAAATTCATGAGGGGAAAATTTATGTGAATATACTTTCTTCCACCACCCCCCAAAAAAGGTTCAGAGCGCACCTTAAACCACAAAGATAAAAGAGAAGCAGAATATTTAAGAGCTGATAGAAGGTATAAGAATCCAACTCATTACACACAAGTTTACTGTCACCAACCCCTATCTGCCAATCGAAGTTTTGTATCTCCAGTATCTCTAGCCTGTCTGAGGATCCATCTTAAAAATCTGAGAAATCATGCTTTTAAAATGTACTTCTCATTGGTGTTGTACCCAATCCCAGACAGAGTTGTGGAAATCAGCACAGACTATTTGCCTGGAAGAGTAAACATCTCTCTCACTTCTTCCTTTTGAAAATTCTACATAGTGTTTTTCAGAAGAAATCATTTACATTTAAGATGTAATATGGAGCTGTGAAGTGTAGTCATGGAAACCATGATGGTAGAGAAAAAAAGAGAGATTTGGGGATTTACTGAGTGTTTTTGATTTTTCAAATACAATAGTCCGCTTAGCAAAATAAGTTGTGCCATATGGTGAACTGTGTGTGGTAATTTTCTAAGCTTGCAAATAGAATTCTGCAAAATGTGATCAACTGCTAAGTCACTGCACTCCGAGTAAGCCTGAATTCCACAATTGCTCACTGTTCCCAGGGGTACTAGATGCCAACACTATACATACTGCAAACAAACAAACAATGCTTAGGATTTAATTTTAAGAACCCTCCAATAAAGATGCATGGGATAGGACAGACGTTCACTAAAATCATTCAACTTGAGAAATAGAGAAATAGTTGGTTTCAGAAGGTCGTAGGCTTCTTTGAAAACTCACTGCTGATTGTCTCTCTGAAACTCAAACTGCCCTGAGACTCAGTTCTTGCCCTCTCTCCACCACCCACAGTCCATAATATTGGCACTATTCCCTTCTAAAAGTGAGCATTTTCTATGTCTCTAAATATAAATCAGCTTTTTCCACAAAGAAAACAATCGCAAAATCTCAGTGATAAGAAAAAGCATTACTTTTTTATGCAACGGCCAGTTGGCTGAGGCAGTTCTGCTTTGGACTCCAGGTCTGTGGGTTGAGGACAGCTCTGCTCCATGCATTTAACACCAGACCCCAGGCCGCAGGGCCAGCAGCTACTCCAGCAGGTCTTTCCATGGTTATAGCCAAAATGCAAGAGAATAAGCCCAACCACGCAAACATGTTTTAAGCCTCTTCTTGCATCTCATCTGCTAACACCACATTGGCCATGTAATTTGCAGAGTCAAGCCCAAAGTCAAGGAGAAGTGGCATATGCTATTCTCACGGAGGTAGAGAATAGCATATAATAAACCAATTTACCACAGTGCACCTTTTTGTTCTCATGTATTCTCCAGCTTCCCACATGCAAAATATACTCCTCCGCATTACACTCCTCAAGTCACAGCATCAGGCTCAAAATCCAGGACCCCATGATCTACATCTGTTCTGAATGCAGCTCCTTTTGATTCACAGGGCCATGAACTAAAAACACAATTTACCCATCCCCACACACCCAATACAAAATGATGAAACTTGGATAGAGTACCCACAATAAATACTCCTATTTTTTAAAGGAGTATATAATAGTTCACTTGTCCATAACAAATCAGGAGCCCTGCAGAGCAAACGCTGTCAGGTCTTCAAATTGGATAGGGAACTTAAATGATTGCTTGCTAACTGCCCTTTCCCTA
>NW_006773723.1:309440-319095 GCF_000442215.2 Lipotes vexillifer
CCCTACAGATAGACCAAAATAAGATATATATAACGATATCATGTAACTAGTGGGAATAAAAGCAATAGTGAACGATACCTGTGTATACCCCATAGGAGGAAGATGAGCCTTCCTGCACGAGAATACTCAATGGAAACCTTTACCTGTATAATCATGTGAGTTGAGAAAAGGTGATTTGCTTCGTTCTCAGTGAATATGGAACCCATAAATAACAGAGTCATGGGTTATGGTTCCTGATAAGACCCTGGCTCTGTTTCCTGGTAGTGGTTCTCAGTCCACTGTCCCCATAGACTTCGAGTTGGCCCTCTTGGGGCTTCTGCCATTGCCATCATCCTGCTTGACTAACTCTGAAGAAGGCATTTGAAAATAAGTCATTCTTGGTCTCTGAGCAGGGACTTTTTTGGGGGGTGTGGGGTTGTTTTGTCTTTTTTTTTTTTTTAAGATCAATTCCTGACTATATAAAGTTGGGAAGCAAGAGATTTCTTTTTTTGCATTTTTCTTTTTTTTTAAATTTTTTAATTAAAAAGAATTTCTTTTGGTGTAGAAATTTCATTTTTTTAAAATTGGAGTATAGCTGCTTTACACTGCTGTGTCAGCTTCTGCTGTGCAGCAAAGTGAATCAGCCATATGTATACATATAGCCCATCTTTTTTGGATTTCCTTCCCATTTAGGTCACCACAGAGCACTGAGTAGAGTTCCCTGTGCTTTACAGTAGGTTCTCATTAGTTATCTATTTTATACATAGTAGTGTATATATGTCAATCCCAATCTCCCAGTTCATCTCACCCACCCCCCTTTCCCCCTTGGTATCCACACGTTTGTTCTCTATGTCTATGTCTCTATTTCTGCTTTGCCAAAAAGATCATCTATACCATTTTTCTAGATTCCACATATATGCGTTAATATACGATATTTGTTTTTCTCTTTCTGATTTCACTGCAAGAGATTTTTTTTACATCTCTGTGTCGGTGTCTTTCAGTCTAGGATAGTAGCACTTTTGCTAATGCTGGTCTCTCAAAAGAGTGGTTTGTTTTCTATGTAATTAATTCTAGTTAAATCCAAGTGCCAAGAGTCACACTCATAATACTTTCCAAGGCATGTCTGTCTCTAGACTTAATTTCAGGTACTTTGGGTACATTAATCTTCTGTGGGAACTTGCTCTCAGTTTTTCTAGAAGCCCTTTGTCTAGCTGAGACGATCTACTAACCCACACATTCTATTCATACGTCTTAACAAAGGATGTTAGATCCAATGTTAATTTGGTCTTTAAAAACACCACATCTTTGCTTTAATTTTAAAAAACTATTTTATTTTTCAAACTTGAGATTTCTGGTCTCTTTATAGTCCCTCTAAATCCTCCTTGCTAATCAACCAGCGTTTACTGAGCTTATCTTTTTCCTGTAGCACTTTGTTAAAAAAGCTCATGCTTCTGAAATCTCCTAACGAAATGCTACAAGTATATTAGGTACATTTTCTGTCTTCTTGGTTACTGCGAAGCAACAGTTTTATCAAATATTTTGTCATTTTAGAACACGGATGTGACCATTTTTTCAGCCTCCCATAATAGTTTCCCCATTATCCCGTGTGGTCCCAAAGCCAAACCCAAGCCAAAGATTTGAGGTTTTGATATGGCAGCACCTCATTTTCTTACCAACTTACATACCAGTCAGTTATTGCTACAGCAATGCTACATAAAAAAAACCATCCCAGCCATAAACATTTATTTCCATATTTATGTATTTTCATGCTGACTACTGTTGAGCTGATTCAGGATGAATTTAGCTGCGGTGGCTTTACATTAGGCTGTAGCTTGACCGAGCCTGGCCCCATGTGGCATCAGATATCTAGGAAATGTTCTCCTGGTAGAGGCTGGGGCTGGGAGACAATGCTCCATGCATCACTCATGTGTCTGCACATCTTATAAGCAAAGGCACTGGCAGCCTTTATTGTGGACTATTTTTTTCCAAGATGTATGGTAAACAGACTTAGAAGATAGAAATAGGTTCTCCTACAGAATAAAAGGGAAACATACTGACTGCCCATTATAAAAGATTTGGGTTCCCTAAGCTCAGGGTTTCTCTCTTATAATGCAACTCACTACGAGTGCAGGTGTCAGCTGGTCCTCTTCATATCACCCTGTGGGAACTGGGGCTTGGGAAAACAACACAAGAAAAGGCTGATACTCTGTAATTGCTGTAATGAAGCTCTTTGTCTGATGTGGGAGCCTTATGTCTTCTGCCAGCATCCATGAAACTGTGGCAGAATAATTTTTAGCTTGCAAATAGGGTGAAATATCAGACTTATTATAGTTCCTGACCATCAGAAGCAAAGCAAGTCACATAGCCAAGCCCAACATCAATGGGGGGAGAAAGTATAATTCTCCCATGGAAGGAGGGCAGAAGGGAAGGTAGGAAGTGAATATTTTCTGAATAACAACCTGTACCTATTTACCATTTCTTC
The DNA here is from genome assembly GCF_000442215.2 of Lipotes vexillifer. Taxonomy (NCBI): domain Eukaryota; kingdom Metazoa; phylum Chordata; class Mammalia; order Artiodactyla; family Lipotidae; genus Lipotes; species Lipotes vexillifer. The sequence goes on from NW_006773723.1 coordinate 311,902, forward strand.
TCATTTCGAATACTACATGGATTTTACTGGGAAAACAATAAAATATTAGTGATGAGTCTTGGCAGGATTGAGAAAAAAGTAAACATTTCAATGGACCAAACTCCACAGCGTTTTTCTTTTTCTATCTCTTATGGACACAATTTCTCCTTCCTTATTTTGCAGATTTTCTTATTATTTTCCCCTTCTCCCATTAAAGTATTTTCTCAGATATTCCATGCCAGCTAAAGTTTCAATATTGGCAGTATTTATTAAAGTCTTAAAAAGAAAAAGAAAATCCCCAAATGGCATTTCAGGGTTAAAGTTGAGTGAAAAGAAGCCAGTGTGACCTCCAAGGGTTCTCTAAAACCAAACCAGAAAGGCAGTAAATGTCATTCCTCTTTACATATCCACCACCATTAGGATTCAACAGCAGCAGGTATTACTGATGACAGCGTGGTGAAGGATGAGTTTAATTTAGCTGGTAGAGTATGCCATGATCTCACTTGCTCAAACCATGATTGTTAAGTCAACAGCTTTTGTAACAAATTAACCCTATTTCCTCAAACTCATATAACTACAAGGGATTCATAGAATACCAGAAGCAAACTCACCCCTCTGGTACAACAGGTACCAGATAGGTACTTCCTACTCAGTTTCAGTAACACTGGACAAAAGGCTTGCAAACACATGACAGATTAGATACTGGAGTTAAAGTTAGGTGATGATTTCTCATCAACAGGAAAGGTAATTGAAACTCCAAGAATTTAAGCATTTAATAAAAAAGAAAAGTCATGCCAAATTAGGATTAAAATCAAAACTTGCCGACCAGTATTTTATCTCCTATATTTCTAGTCTACCTACCAATCACACACAAGAAATGTTGAAAACAAACACCAATCAAATCCTCAGCTCTTGCGTAATGTTTAATTTTTTTCATTGTGTGCAGTTATCATCATAATTTCAACATCTGTCTTACACCTTATTCTCACTGAACAGGTATTATATTGAAGGCCAACTATTACAAGAGCAAAGGGACTATTCTAGGCACATGGATGCCAGTGTATCCCCAACACCTGCTTACTGATTCACTTGAGGTTAGTCTTATTCTTATCTGAGGCTCTCAGATACCAAGAGCTTTGGTTTATTTGAAGGCATCTTGCCAAACTGAACAAGAAGAGAAAAGTCATCTGGTTTTGCACTCACCTTTCAAGTGTAATGGACAGAATTAAAGACTGATGAGAGCACACGAGGTGGGCTGGGATCAAGTGAACCATCATGACTGGAACCCAATGTCCTACAGGGAGAAAAAGACCAGAGGGGTAAATAAGAGCTACACTGTAGGGTTCTTTGAATGCTAGGTTGGCAAGTTTCTCTCACTAACGGTTTTAAAGCAGAAAAATGACATGATCTACCTCTTAGGAAGACCTCTCTGGAGAGATCCGAGCCTGGTGGTCGGGACAGTTAGGAGATAATCACTGAGCCCTTGGGAAGAGGTTACTGAGGGCCTGAAAAGGTGGATCTAATGGAGGGGGCATTACAGAGATGGACTTGACTAAATTTAGTGACTAGTCTTATAAATTTATAAATTTCTAACAACATTATAAAAATGCTTAGAGGCAATGAATATTTTTAACAAAATAAGAAAAGTATAGAGAAAAATGTGAGTATCCATTCACCTACCACCCAGCTTAAGATATAAAATGCTAAAAATATAACTGAAGCCCACTGTACGCTCTCCCCCAAACCCAATCCCTCCCTCTTGACCACAGGCTACCTCTATCCTAAATTTAGTATCTATCCATATTCTCTTTTTTCTCTTCCTCCATCCCTTTCCTTGTCTGCTGTAACCACTATGTTTGTTCAGTAAAGAAATATTCTCTTGCTAAACCACAACTTTAAATATTTGCTTGTAGTGTGTCCACATTCTAGATGAATTTTCTAACTGGTCTCTTCCTTTTCTACACATAGGGCTTCTCCCACTATGGTTCTAGCAATCCCCTTCTTCACATGTCATAAAATTACATATTTTTCCCATTTACGCCTCAGATATTCGTCATACACCAACTATTTGCAAGCTACTCTGCTAGGGACTGGAAATACAATAGACATGGTAGGCCCACTGTAACTGCTTAGTAGGTATTTACTGAATGAGTGAATAATAGACTCTATTCTTGCCCTTGAAAGCTTACAGAATAAGGAAAGAGAAAGACACAGCCACGAGGTGATAAATGATATTAGACAGAGTAATAAAGGGCTATGCGAATATTAGCCAAGATATCCAACAAAAGGTAGTCCCCTGGTTTATTCCATGGTATATCAGAGCACTGTCACTTCATCTGATGACTTGCCACTTAAACATTTCCAGACTACTACCATTCCTGCACCTTCACAAGGTAAAGACGTAAAGAAAATACGCTTACTTGTCAAGATGAGACCACCCCCCAGAAGATATTCCAGTACTGGCCAGACAATGTCCACTTCCCCCAGTGTGGCAGTGGAGAGACATCATCACCTTGAGCCCCACCTTGACCAATCCCTGGAAGCTCTGTGCATGCAAGGGCCCCTCCAGAGAGATTTCCCTGCATCCCCACTTCCAGTAGTGGGGACCTGCCTTGACTACGATGTAGAGGTGGATCACTTATCACAGTTACCCAACAATAACAATGATACACCAAAACTAGTGATAATGACTAGCAAATATTGAGCGCTTACTATATAAGTGATACGTATATAAAAGTTCACATGTGGTATCTCATGTAATCCTTACAGACTCTCCATTAAACATCAGGTCTCACCCACTTCAGATCTAGGGACACATACAAACTGAAAGTGAAGGGAGGGAAAAAGGTATCCCATGCAAATGGAAATCAAAAGAAAGCTGGAGTAGCAATACTCACATCAGACAAAATAGACTTTAAAATCAAATGACAAAATCCTTTGAATCTAAGCCCTAGGACAATAACACCAATTGGAAGTGTGTATTATATTGGGTTTTTCTGTAAATTCAAAGTCAGAGATGCTCTATAATATTTCTAAGGAATCAATATATCTTGAACATCACGTATCAAAACAAAGAAAAAAGTAAAATAAAAAAAAATTCAGGTCTCATTATTTCCCCGCATGTTTCCTGGAAAGTTTCCCAACTCACCCTCAAGACTGTCAAGTAATCGGTCCGAAGAGATAGAGCCAGAAGAGGCAGAGCTGGGCCAATCTGAAAGCTTTCAATCCTTTAGGAAATTGTTATGATAATGATAGGAAGTTTTAGCGCCATTAGCAACTAATTATTGACAAAACAGTAGTAATAATAACAATAATAGCAGCGTGCCTGAAAATGGGACAGCCTGGGCAGAAAGAGAAGTGATCCTTGGTGGAGGAGACACCTACCAAATGCAAGTTCGGGGACTGTATTGACTGCATTGCTCATTTGTTTAGCAGACAACCAAGAGTAGGTAAGGATTCACCTTCTCTCCGCTTGTCACACCAGGCAGTGGTTTCATACTGAGGCAGCAAACCCTCTGCTGTGACCTGTGTTAGTAACAGAAAATTCATTTCCATAGTTCCCTTATGTTTTCTAGAGACAATTATATATATATATATATATATATATATTTATTTTTTTTAAGCTTGGCTGATTTTATTCATGGATTCCACCCAATAGTTGACACATTACAAGTGGCATAAGTCCATATTTTGTAATGTGTATCAACATCTCACAGTTAAGAAGTATTGCATTCTAGAGTAGAAAGGTCTTTGTAAAATGATATGCATCTGTGACAATCTGGCTCAGAGCACCCAACTGTAGGCTTGTGTTGCTGATGGGAGCCAGGGTGTCCTCACTGGTCCTTACTGGCTGAGGCCTCACAGAGGTCCCCTGGAACACCACAGAGGCAGAGTGGCAGTCGGTCTCACCTCAGGTGTCAGTGCCAGTGGGTGGTAGAGGCTGCAGAGAGCAATGAACTCATGGAAGAAAGGGACTTACAAATAAATTCTCAGGATATGTGGCCTATTCTTTAGTATTTTTTTTAGGACCGAATAATTAACTCCCTTTAGGCACGTCCTTCTCAAGAAAAGTTTCCACAGAAGGTATAATATATGAGCTAGATGTTTAAGGAAAAATAAGAATTCACCAGGTGGCAAAGTGGGTGAAGGCCCAGCAGACGCAAAAGCATAAAGGCATTAGGATGTTCTCAGCCTTTGTCGAGACGAGCTGTGAGGTTTACGTGCATTTGTATGTGAAATCATACTGTTTATCAAGTTGTGGAGGGCTTTTTCTTAAATGTTATATCAGGATTATATTTTAAATTCTTGAAATACCATTTAAAAAATGGTATTCTCTCACACAGAACGGGTCCCAATTTATTTAATCATTCCTTTATTGTGGGCAGTTAGGTTTTTCCCAGCCTTTCTGTATTACAAGCAAGGCTCCAAAGAATATCATTGTGTATAAATTTCCATCTGACTTTTTGATAACTGATTTAGAGTGTATTCCCAGAAATGGAAAAAATCCTCGGCAAAGGGGAGTGGAAGTATATGACCTTCTGGATGTATATCAATAAATTGCTTCCCAGAAAAGCTTACATCATCTGACTCTCCATTCACCTATGCAAGAGAGTGCTTGTTTCACTTAACCATTTCCACTTTGGGGCATTAATTTTATCAAAACTTGCTAATGTCATTGAGCTGAAATAGCATCATTTGGAAGTGTTATCTCTTTGAACTTTTTCCTCCTAATATAAAATAGTCATCACTTGGTCACTGCGAGTAGTAACACCCCTCTTCTTTTGGGAAGGGGGCTCTGTCAAGGAGAATATCAATTTCTGCATTGCTTCTATCTACAGGCTAAAGCGTGGAAAGGAGTATTACTTTCTGACATTGTGACCTGGTCTAGAGGGGGTGTAGGGAGGGACTTTAAGTCCCAAACTTCTGCCTGGTGTTGGAATAACAAAAGTTGCTGAGTCTGTTGTTTGGTAAGGCCCTAGGGATGACCTGGAAGCAGAAGGATGAGAAAAGAAGAATGGACATTGCTCTGCGTGATACTGTAATTCTCTACATTATCTGTAGGAAAAGTCTCTTCTTCCTTATTATCTAAAAGGTACCATCTGCCATTGGGTGATGTGTATGTGTGTGTGTATGTGCATGTGTGTTCTCTTCACAATTATATAAGTCAAATTTTACATGGTCACATGTGAGAGAAACTGAACTCGAAATAGCTGAGGCAGTAATAAGATTTGTTGGTGCCAGTAACTGAAACTTATGGGCTCTATCCAGGAATTAAAACAAGGAGCACAAGCCGTATCATTTTCTTGCTCCTTGTTTAGAGTTTATTTTCTTCTGTGCTGGCTGGCTTCATTCTCAAGCAGGCCTTCTCCATATACCTGTCCACGTGGCCCTCACTAGCTCCAGATTTTCAGGGACCTTAGTGTCCAAAATCTCAGAAGGAGAGGGTACCTCTTTTCCAATCATTTCAGGAAAATTCCTGGAGGGGGCTTTGATGGGTCCATCTCAAAAATTTTACCCATTTTTGTACCAATCACCAAAACCAGGAAGGATGTGTCACTCTCCCTACTCTTGGAGCCAAAGAATAGGGTCAACCTCATCTGGACCACCTGGGCTAAGAATTGGGACCCATAAAAGGATGCTGGGACAGGGGTGTGCTCGTAAATGTTTAACAGTTGGTTCTCTCAAGTACGAAAAAAGCCCTGATTTGTCGCAACTGCTGACTGCCACGGTGTAAACACTCCTACTATGACTGATTGCAAACTACCAACAAGACACGTGAAAGAAGAGTTGGGAAGAGCATTGGCACAGCATTGGCTCCTTCACACCACTGTGGCTGGACCAAAGAAGACTCAAGCAAAAAGCACCAGGTCCCTTCTGAACTGTCCGACCGAATCTCCCAACCCCACTCCGCACTCACCTCCTACACTTAATATACAACAAAATATTACTATAGTCAGTTAGACTGATAAATTAGACTTTGGGAAATTACATCTCAGGAGATACTCTGATATGGAGAAGAAGATGGAACCAGGAGACAACTGAATCTTATGACAGAGAATAGAGTTTTCCTAAAGTGGGGTGGAAATTTTGTACATAATCGGCAGAATCATGGCTTTTCTTAAGCTCATCGGTAGGCTGAGATTACAAGGTTAATTGTGGCTGAGAGAGGAGTAAAAGGAAAAACCATCTGAAGGAGAGGAAAGACATCTGAGCACAGGCTCTTGCTCTGATACAAAGCAAAACTCTGCTACAGTCGGTCAAGACTGAAGCAGCACCCTCCAGCAAGATGCCCACAGCGAGCCTCACACTGAGTTACAAGTAAAGTCAATTTCCCACTGAAGGCACACACTGTGCCGAAAGCTAAGAGAAGAGCAGGAATATGCAGAAAACCCCTACCCCACACTAAGCACAAGCACAGGTAGCAGTAGCCACTGAGGAAGGAAACGGAGGACCATGCCATGACGGAGGGAATGATAGCGACAGCACACCTCAAACCTAACTCAAGTACAAACTACATTGACTCAACCACCCCACACTAACAACCTGAGAGGAGAAGATGCCCGTTTCCAGACAAGAAGAGCACTTACTTCCCTCTTTATTGTTCTACTACATGCAGGGCCCAGCACTCCATAAAAAATGATAAGATACGGGCTGGTGGCGCAGTGGTTGGGAGTCCACCTGCCGATGCGGGGGACACGGGTTCGTGCCCTGTTCAGGGAGGATCCCACATGCCGTGGAGCGGCTGGGCCCGTGGGCCATGGCCGCTGGGTCTGCGCGTCTGGAGCCTGTGCTCCGCAACGGGAGAGGCCATGGCAGTGAGAGGCCCGCGTAGAGCAAAAAAAAAAAAAAAAATGATAAGATACCCATAAAATCAAGTGGAAAAAAATCGATGCATTGTTAGAAGATAAAGCAAATAGCAGAACCAAACCCAGAGGTGCCCCGGATGTTGGCACCATCATACAGGAACATTTATATAACCACAATTAATATGCCCAAGGGGGCTTCCCTGGTGGCGCTAGTGGTTGAGAGTCCGCCTGCCAATGTAGGGGACTCGGGTTCGTGGCCCGCTCCGGGAAGATCTCACGTGCCACGGAGTGGCTGGGCCCGTGAGCCATGGCCGCTGGGCCTGCGCGTCCGAGTCTGTACTCCGCAATGGGAGAGGCCACAACAGTGAGAGGCCCGCATACCGCAAAAAAAAAAAAAAAAAAAAACCTC
>NW_006773723.1:319126-327910 GCF_000442215.2 Lipotes vexillifer
CACATGGGGGATTCAGCAGGGAGTTGGAAATGATAATTAAAAGTCAAAAAGAGATGCTAGAAATAAAAGTCATCCACAACAGAACTCTGGCATACATAAAGTAAAACCTGATAGTACTGAAAAGAAAAATAGACATATCTATAATTAAAATTAGAGATGTCAGCACTTCCCTCCCAGTAAACAATAAATAAAACAAGTAGGCAGAAAATCAGTAAAGATACTGAACACCAGAACACTACCAAACAAGTTGATATGACTGACATTTATGGAACACTCTATTCACCCTAAAACAAGAGATACACATTCTTTTCAAGGACACATGGAACATTTATCTAGGCAGACCACGTTCTCAGATAAAAACAAATCTCAATAACATAAAAGGAATGAAATCACAAAAGTACCAAGATAATTTAACGGGAAAAAGATTCAAAAAATAGTTCTGAAACAACTGTACATTATATGTTCAAAAGAAGACAACTTCAACTCTTCATATATAAAAATTACTTCAAAATGAATCACAGATCTAAATGAAAGTATTAAAATTATAAAACTTATAGAAAATAATACATAAGCCCTTGGTCTAGAAAAGATTTCTTAGATAAGATACAAAAAGCACAAATTATACAGGGAAATATTAATAAATTGGATGCTATCAAATTTAAAACTTCTGTTCTTTTAAAGCACTCTTAAGTAACAGAAAAAACAAGGCACAGACTGGGAGAACCTATTTGGAAAATATCTGATAAATGATTTATGTCCAGAATATACAACAAGGAACTCTTACAGCTCAGTAAAAAGAAAATAATCACATACTTTAAAATGGCAAAAAAATATGGAAAATATCCCCAAAGAAGATGTATGAATGACAAATAAGCACAAACAAAGATGCTCAACATTAATGGTCATTTGGGAAAGAAAATTAAGATCACAAGTGCTCAGGAAAGGGTTAACTCAGCAGGCCTGGATTGCTCAAACCCTGCACATCCCAAAGAAAGGTAGGTCTGTGCTCAGGACTGACCCTTTGAATATTCCATGGGATATTCTGCCTGGTAAGAGTGTTTTTGTATGCCTAAGCCCCTTAGGCCATGCCATATTTGTGGTGAACACCCATTTTTATAGGCCCAATCCTTGGGCCATGCTGCACCAGTTAGACTAGGTAAGTTTATCCTGACAATGTGAGTTGCTCTGGGGAGAGGTGCCTGGGTCAGAGTAGCTGAAGTCAGTCATGCAGATGCTACATGCCTACGTTACTGACCTCCAGTAAAACTCTGGACACCAAGGCTTGAGTGAGCTTCACCAGTTGGTAACAGTTTGCACATGTCACACATTGCTGGGAGAATTAAGCATATTTCCATGGGATCCCACTGGGAGGGGAGACCTGGAAATTTGCACATGGTTTCTCCTGGACTTCATCTCATGAATCTTTGCCCTTTGCTGATTTAGTATGTATTCTTTCATGTAATAAATTGTAACCATGAGTAAAAGAACTTTTTCAAGCCCTATGAGTCCTTCTTACAAAACAGTGAGCCTATGGTGGTATTGGGGACCCCTGATGCAATGAGGTAATACTACACACCAACTTGAATGGCTAAAAGTAAAAAGAATGATGGGCCAATTGACAATTGCCAATTTGGCAAGGATTGAAAGCACCTGGGACTCTTATAGATTGTAGGTGAGAATGCAAAATGGTACATACAGCTTCTTTGGAAACAGTTTGGCAGTCTTACAAAGTTAAATACACTTATCATTTGACCCAGCAATCCAATTCCCAGATATTTAACAGAGAAATGAAAATATATGTCCACACAAGACATATTTTATCAATAACTGCCAAAAACTTCAAATGTTCCACATCTGCTAGATAGATAAACAAATGGTGGAACATCCATAGAATAGAATAGAATAGAGCAATAAAAAGGAATAAATTACTAATACAAGCAACAACATGGATGAGTCTCAAACACGTTATGTGAAAGGATCAAGACATGGAAAACTACATAATCATACAATATGATTAGTTCAGTTATGTGACATTTGGTAAAAAGCAAAACTGTAGAGACAGAAACCAGATCAGTAAATGTTGGGGGGCTGGAATTGGGAGAGGGAATGTTGCAAAGGGGCATTAAAAATTGGGGTAACTGTTACATGACTGTATGCATTTTTCAAAAATCAAAAGGAACTTGTGAGCCTAAAAATAATCCATGGCAAATATCTCTGATAAAATACATTTTCTAATTAAAAAGAAAACTAAACAATTGTATATGGAGAGTTAGATAAGCTGTTGAAGGATTGAAACTATTACCTAAATTCCGTGTGCCAACACGGTTCACTGACTAAATGGCTAATCACCTGAGAAGAAAACTCTTTGCGAAAGTATGCATAATACCCCACCATAAAAATACATCCTAATTAATTGAACCATTTCTCTATTGTAGGACATCACAGTATTTTACAATGTTTACTATTATAAATTGTTATAAGAATATACTTACACAGGTCTTTTTCCTATCTTTTAAGTTATTTTTTACATAACTTTTCTTTTTTATTTATTTATTTATTTATTAAATTATACATTTTATTTTTTTTTAAACATCTTATTGGAGCATAATTGCTTTACAATGGTGTGCTAGTTTCTGCTTTACAACAAAATGAATCAGTTATATATATACATATGTTCCCATATCTCTTCCCTCTTGCATCTCCCTCCCTCCCACCCTCCCTATCGCACCCCTCCAGGCAGTCACAAAGCACCGAGCTGATCTCCCTGTGCTATGTGGCTGCTTCCCACTAGCTATCTATTTTTACGTTTGGTAGTGTATATATGTCCATGCCTCTCTCTCGCTTTGTCACAGCTTACCCTTCCCCCTCCTCATATCCTCAAGTCCATTCTCTAGTAGGTCTGTGTCTTTATTCCTGTTTTACACCTAGGCTCTTCATGACATTTTTTTTCTTAAATTCCATATATATGTGCTAGCATACACTATTTGTCTCTCTCTTTCTGACTTACTTCACTCTGTATGACACATTCTAGGTCTATCCACCTCATTACAAATAGCTCAATTTCGTTTCTTTTTATGGCTGAGTAATATTCCATTGTATATATGTGCCACATCTTTATCCATTCATCCAATGATGGACACTTAGGTTGTTTCCATCTCCAGGCTATTGTAAATAGAGCTGCACTGAACATTTTGGTACATGACTCTTTTTGAATTATGGTTTTCTCAGGGTATATGCCCAGTAGTGGGATTGCTGGGTTGTATGGTAATTCTATTTGTAGTTTTTAAGGAACCTCCATACTGTTCTCCACAGTGGCTGTATCAATTTATATTCCCACCAACAGTGCAAGAGGGTTCCCTTTTCTCCACACCCTCTCCAGCATTTATTGTTTCTAGATTTTTTGATGATGGCCATTCTGACTGGTGTGAGATGATATCTCATTGTAGTTTTGATTTGCGTTTCTCTAATGATTAGTGATGTTGAGCATTCTTTCATGTGTTTGTTGGCAACCTGTATATCTTCTTTGGAGAAATGTCTCTTTAGGTCTTCTGCCCATTTTTGGATTGGGTTGTTTGCTTTTTTGATGTTGAGCTGCATGAGCTGCTTATAAGTTTTGGAGATTAATCCTTTGTCAATTGCTTCATTTGCAAATATTTTCTCCCATTCTCAGGGTTGTCTTTTGGTCTGTTTGTGGTTTCCTTTGCTGTGCAAAAGCTTTGAGGTTTCATTAGGTCCCATTTGTTTATTTTTGTTTTTATTTCCATTTCTCTAGGAGGTGGGTCAAAAAGGATCTTGCTGTGATTTATGTCATAGAGTGTCCTGCCTATGTTTTCCTCTAAGAGTTTGATAGTTTCTGACCTTACATTAGGTCTTTAATCCATTTTGAGCTTATTTTTGCGTATGGTGTCAGTGAGTGATCTAATCTCATACTTTTACATGTAGCTGTCCAGTTTTCCCAGCACCACTTATTGAAGAGGCTGTCCTTCCTCCACTGTACATTCCTGCCTCCTTTATCAAAGATAAGGTGACCATATGTGCGTGGGTTTATCTCTGGGCTTTCTATCCTGTTCCATTGATCTTTCTGTTTTTGCGCTAGTACCATACTGTCTTGATTACAGTAGCTTTTTAGTATAGTCTGAAGTCACGGAGCCTGATTCCTCCAGCTCCATTTTTCATTCTCAAGATTGCTTTGGCTATTCGGGGTCTTTTGTGTTTCCATACAAATTGTGAAATTTTTTGTTCTAGTTCTGTGAAAACTGCCTGTGGTAGTTTCATAGGGATTGCATTGAATCTGTAGATTGCTTTGCGTAGTAGAGTCATTTTCACAATGTTGATTCTTCCAATCCAAGAACATGGTATATCTCTCCATCTATTTGTATCATCTTTCATTTCTTTCATCAGTGTCTTATAATTCTCTGCATACAGGTCTGTTGTCTCCTTAGGTAGGCTTATTCCTAGATATTTTATTCTTTTTGTTGCAATGGTAAATGGGAGTGTTTTCTTGATTTCACTTTCAGATTTTTCATCATTAGTATATAGAAATGCCAGAGATTTCTGTGCATTAATTTTGTATCCTGCTACTTTACCAAATTCATTGATTAGCTCTAGTAGTTTTCTGGTAGCATCTTTAGGATTCTCTATGTATAGTATCATGTCATCTGCAAACAGTGACAGCTTTACTTCTTCTTTTCCGATTTGGATTCCTTTTATTTCCTTTTCTTCTCTGATTGCTGTGGCTAAAACTTCCAAAACTATGTTGAATAAGAGTGGTGAGAGTGGGCAACCTTGTCTTGTTCCTGACCTTAGTGGAAATGCTTTCAGTTTTTCGCCATTGAGGATGATGTTGGCTGTGGGCTTGTCATATACGGCCTTTATTATATTGAGGAAAGTTCCCTCTACACCTACTTTCTGCAGGGTTTTTATCATAAATGGGTGTTGAATTTTGTCAAAAGCTTTCTCTGCATCTATTGAGATGATCATATGGTTTTTCTCCTTCAATTTGTTAATATGGTTAATCACATTGATAGATTTGCGTATATTGAAGAATCCTTGCATTCCTGGAATAAACCCCACTTGATCATGGTGTATGATCCTTTTAATGTGCTGTTGGATTCTGTTTGCTAGTATTTTGTTGAGGATTTTTGCATCTATGTTCATCAGTGATATTGGCCTGTAGTTTTCTTTCTTTGTGACATCCTTGTCTGGTTTTGGTATCAAGGTGATGGTGGCCTCGTAGAATGAGTTTGGGAGTGTTCCTCCCTCTGCTATATTTTGGAAGAGTTTGAGAAGGATAGGTGTTAGCTCTTCTCTAAATGTTTGATAGAATTCGCCTGTGAAGCCATCTGGTCCTGGGCTTTTGTTTGTTGGAAGATTTTTAATCACACTTTCAATTTCAGTGCTTGTGATTGGTCTGTTCATATTTTCTATTTCTTCCTGATTCAGTCTTGGCAGGTTGTGCCTTTCTAAGAATTTTCCATTTCTTCCAGGTTGTCCATTTTATTAGCATAGAGTTGCTTGTAGTAGTCCCTCATGATCTTTTTTATTTCTGTGTGTCAGCTGTTCCTTCTCCTTTTTCATTTCTAATTCTGTTGATTTGAGTCTTCTCCCTTTTTTTCTTGATGAGTCTGGCTAATGGTTTATCAACTTTGTTTATCTTCTCAAAGAACCAGCTTTTAGTTTTATTGATCTTTGCTATCGTTCTCTTCATTTGTTTTTCATTTATTTCTGATCTGATCTTTATGATTTCTTTCCTTCTACTAACTTTGGGGTTTTTTTGTTCTTCTTTCTCTAATTGCTTTAGGTGCAAGGTTAGGTTGTTTATTCGAGATATTTCCTGTTTCTTAAGGTAGGATTGTATTGCTATAAACTTCCCTCTTAGAACTGCTTTTACTGCATTCCATAGATTTTGGGTCATCATGTCTCCATTGTCATTTGTTTCTAGGTATTTTTTTTATTTCCTCTTTGATTTCTTCAGTGATCACTTCGTTATTAAGTAGTGTATTGTTTAGCCTCCATGTGTTTGTATTTTTTACAGATCTTTTCCTGTAATCGATATCTAGTCTCATAGCGTTGTGGTCGGAAAAGATACTTGATACAATTTCAATTTTCTTAAATTTACCAAGGCTTGATTTGTGACCCAACATATGATCTATCCTGGAGAATGTTCCATGAGCACTTGAGAAAAATGTGTATTCTGTTGTTTTTGGATGGAATGTCCTATAAATATCAATTAAGTCCATCTTGTTTAATGTATCATTTACAGCTTGTGTTTCCTTATTTATTTTCATTTTGGATGATCTGTCCATTGGTGAAAGTGGGGTGTTAAAGTCCCCTACTATGAATGTGTTACTGTCAATTTCCCCTTTAATGGCTGTTAGTATTTGCCTTATGTATTGAGGTGCTCCTATGTTGGGTGCATAAATATTTACAATTGTTATATCTTCTTCTTGGATCGATCCCTTGATCATTATGTAGTGTCCTTCTTTGTCTCTAGTAATAGTCTTTATTTTAAAGTCTATTTTTTCTGATATGAGAATTGCTACTCCAGCTTTCTCTTGGTTTCCATTTGCATGAAATATCTTTCTCCATCCCCTTACTTTCAGTCTGTATGTGTCTCTAGGTCTGAAGTGGATCTCTTGTAGACAGCAAATATACGGGTCTTGTTTTTGTATCCATTCAGCCAATCTGTGTCTTTTGGTGGGAGCATTTAGTCCATTTACATTTAAGGTAATTATAGATATGTATGTTCCTATTCCCATTTTCTTAATTGTTTTGGATTCGTTATTGTAGGTCTTTTCCTTCTCTTGTGTTTCTTGCCTAGAGAAGTTCCTTTAGCAGTTGTAGAGATGGCTTGGTGGTGCTGAATTCTCTCAGCTTTTGCTTGTCTGTAAAGGTTTTAATTTCTCCATCAAATAATCTGAATGAGATCCTTGCTGGGTAGAGTAATCTTGGTTGCAGGTTTTTCTCCTTCATCACTTTCAGTATGTCCTGCCACTCCCTTCTGGCTTGTAGAGTTTCTGCTGAGAGATCAGCTGTTAACCTTATGGGGATTCCCTTGTGTGTTATTTGTTGTTTTTCCCTTGCTGCTTTTAATATGCTTTCTTTGTATTTAGTTTTTGACAGTTTGATTAATATGTGTCTTGGCGTATTTCTCCTTGAATTTATCCTGTATGGGACTCTCTGTGCTTCCTGGACTTGATTAACGATTTCCTTTCCCATATTAGGGAAGTTTTCAACTATAATCTCTTCAAATATTTTCTCAGTCCCTTTCTTTTTCTCTTCTTCTTCTGGAACCCCTATAATTCGAATGTTGGTGCGTTTAATGTTGTCCCAGAGGTCTCTGAGACTGTCCTCAGTTCTTTTCATTCTTTTTTCTTTATTCTGCTCTGCAGTAGTTATTTCCACTATTTTATCTTCCAGGTCACTTATCCGTTCTTCTGCCTCATTTATTCTGCTATTGATCCCATCTAGAGTATTTTTCATTTCATTTATTGTGTTGTTCATCATTGTCTGTTTCATCTTTATTTCTTCTTGGTCTTTGTTAAATGTTTCTTGCATTTTGTCTATTCTATTTCCAAGATTTTGGATCATCTTTACTATAATTATTCTGAATTCTTTTTCAGGTAGACTGCCTATTTCCTCTTCATTTGTTAGGTCTGGTGGGTTTTTATCTTGCTCCTTCATCTGCTGTGTGTTTTTCTGTCTTCTCATTTTGCTTATCTTACTGTGTTTGGGGTCTCCTTTCTGCAGGCTGCAGGTTCGTAGTTCTCGTTGTTTTTGGTGTCTGTCCCCAGTGGCTAAGGTTGGTTCAGTGGGTTGTGTAGGCTTCCTGGTGGAGGGGACTCGTGCCTGTGTTCTGGTGGATGAGGCTGGATCTTGTCTTTCTGGTGGGCAGGTCCACGTCTGGTGGTGTGTTTTGCGGTGTCTGTGGACTTATTATGATTTTAGGCAGCCTCTCTGCTAATGGGTGGGGTTGTGTTCCTGTCTTGCTAGTTGTTTGGCATAGGATGTCCAGCACTGTAGCTTGCTGGTCGTTGAGTGAAGCTGGGTGCTGGTGTTGAGATGGAGATCTCTGGGAGATTTTCACCATTTGATATTATGTGGAGCTGGGAGGTCTCTTGTGGTCCAGTGTCCTGAAGTTGGCTCTCCCACCTCAGAGGCACAGCACTATCTACTGTCTGCAGCACCAAGAGCCTTTCATCCACACAGCTCAGAAGAAAAGGGAGAAAAAGTAGAAAGAAAGAATTAGTAGAAGTAAAAAGAAAGAAAGAAACAAAGAAAGAAAGGAGGGAGGGAGGGAGGGAGGGAGGAAGGAAGGAGGGAAGGAAGGGAAAAAAAAGAAGATAAAGTAAAATAAAATAAAGTAAGATAAAATATAATAAAGTTATTAAAATAAAAAAATCATTAAGAGAAAAAAAAACGGACGGATAGAACCCTCGGACAAATGGTGGAAACAAAGCTATACAGACAAAATCTCACATAGAAGCATACACATACACACTCACAAAAAGAGGAAAAGGGGAAAAAAATCATAAACCTTGCTCTCAAAGTCCACCTCCTTAATTTGGGATGGTTCGTTGCCTGTTCATGTATTCCACAGATGCAGGGTACATCAAGTTGATTGTGGAGATTTAATCCGCTGCTCCTGAGGCTGCTGGGAGAGATTTCCCTTTCCCTTCTTTGTTCTCACAGCGCCCAAGGGCTCAGCTTTGGATTTGGCCCCGCCTCTGCGTGTAGGTCGCCGGAGGGCGTCTGTTCTTCGCTCAGACAGGACGGGGTTAAAGG
>NW_006773723.1:327920-328182 GCF_000442215.2 Lipotes vexillifer
GGACGGGGCTGCGGCGGCAGAGGCCGGCGTGACGTTGCACCAGCGTGAGGCGCGCCGTGCGTTCTCCCGGGGGAGTTGTCCCTGGGCCCCGGGACCCTGGCAGTGGCGGGCTGCACAGGTTCCCCGGAAGTGGGGTGTGGAGAGTGACCTGTGCTCGCACACAGGCTTCTTGGTGGCGGCAGCAGCAGCCTTAGCGTCTCCCGCCCGTCTCTGGTTTCCGAGCTTTTAGCCGCGGCTCGCGCCCGTCTCTGGAGCTCCTTTA
>NW_006773723.1:332269-333691 GCF_000442215.2 Lipotes vexillifer
CGTGCCTGTGTTCTGGTGGATGAGGCTGGATCTTGTCTTTCTGGTGGGCAGGTCCACGTCTGGTGGTGTGTTTTGCGGTGTCTGTGGACTTATTATGATTTTAGGCAGCCTCTCTGCTAATGGGTGGGGTTGTGTTCCTGTCTTGCTAGTTGTTTGGCATAGGATGTCCAGCACTGTAGCTTGCTGGTCGTTGAGTGAAGCTGGGTGCTGGTGTTGAGATGGAGATCTCTGGGAGATTTTCACCATTTGATATTATGTGGAGCTGGGAGGTCTCTTGTGGTCCAGTGTCCTGAAGTTGGCTCTCCCACCTCAGAGGCACAGCACTATCTACTGTCTGCAGCACCAAGAGCCTTTCATCCACACAGCTCAGAAGAAAAGGGAGAAAAAGTAGAAAGAAAGAATTAGTAGAAGTAAAAAGAAAGAAAGAAACAAAGAAAGAAAGGAGGGAGGGAGGGAGGGAGGGAGGAAGGAAGGAGGGAAGGAAGGGAAAAAAAAGAAGATAAAGTAAAATAAAATAAAGTAAGATAAAATATAATAAAGTTATTAAAATAAAAAAATCATTAAGAGAAAAAAAAACGGACGGATAGAACCCTCGGACAAATGGTGGAAACAAAGCTATACAGACAAAATCTCACATAGAAGCATACACATACACACTCACAAAAAGAGGAAAAGGGGAAAAAAATCATAAACCTTGCTCTCAAAGTCCACCTCCTTAATTTGGGATGGTTCGTTGCCTGTTCATGTATTCCACAGATGCAGGGTACATCAAGTTGATTGTGGAGATTTAATCCGCTGCTCCTGAGGCTGCTGGGAGAGATTTCCCTTTCCCTTCTTTGTTCTCACAGCGCCCAAGGGCTCAGCTTTGGATTTGGCCCCGCCTCTGCGTGTAGGTCGCCGGAGGGCGTCTGTTCTCCTTTGCCCTCCGCACCCCTGTTGCTGCGCCCTCCTCCGCGGCTCCGAAGCTCCCCCCTCCGCCACCCGCAATCTCTGCCCGCGAAGGGGCTTCCTAGTGTCTGGAAACCTTTCCTCCTTCACAGCTCCCTCCCACTGGTGCAGGTCCCGTCCCTATCCTTTTGTCTCTGTTTTTTCTTTTTTTTTCTTTTGCCCTACCCAGGTACGTGGAGAGTTTCTTGCCTTTGGGGAGGTCTGAGGTCTTCTGCCAGCGTTCAGTAGGTGTTCTGTAGGAGTTGTTCCATGTGTAGATGTATTTCTGGTGTATCTGTGGGGAGGAAGGTGATCTCCGCGTCTTACGCTTCCGCCATCTTCCCGGAAGTCTGCTCCTGAATTCCCATAACTTTCATTTTTAAGTGTTTCTTCTTAGAGAGATTAGAGAATCTCTTAAATTTCTTTTTT
The DNA here is from genome assembly GCF_000442215.2 of Lipotes vexillifer. Taxonomy (NCBI): domain Eukaryota; kingdom Metazoa; phylum Chordata; class Mammalia; order Artiodactyla; family Lipotidae; genus Lipotes; species Lipotes vexillifer. The sequence continues at coordinate 333,626 of NW_006773723.1, forward strand.
TTTTTTTTTTTTTTTTTTGTTTTTTTTTTTTCTTTAAAAAAAACCATGGGTTTTTAATTTTTTCTG
>NW_006773723.1:334431-344387 GCF_000442215.2 Lipotes vexillifer
TTTTTTTTTTTTTTTTTTTTTTTGGTTTTCTAGTTTCCTTGAAAAAAACCATGAGTTTTTAAATTTCTCTGGAATTTATTAAGATCTAATTGTTTTCACTCTATCACTGCTTTTAATTCAGAAAGCCATCTTCATCCAGATATTTCAGTTAAAAACTTCCTTGCTTCCTACTTGGTATCTCTTTTGGGACCTATAAGGACTTGGCTGAAAGTTACAACTATTACCACTGTTATCACAAATATAACTATTACACACTGCTTTGCAGTTATCTGTTTGGCAGACTTTCCCCTTATATGGGAAGATTCTCATGAGAAGAAATCACTCTCCATTCATCTCCCTGTGTTTCCATCTCTGACCACAAGTGTTTGGCACATGATAGGGACTTGACAAGGGTGTCTTGGAGAAATAAATGAGTGATAGGGGTCTGAACAGCTGGGCCTTATTCCTACCCCTTCCATGGTCACAGTGTGAACACAGGCCTACTCACTGCTCTCGTTTATAAAAGCTAAATCCTGCTTCTCAGCATGTTGTACTGTAATCCTAAAGAAACCAAGCAAATCTAACCAGAGAAGCATTTGAGTTGAATACGTTTCTTTGTGTTCTCCCTTCCATGACATAGGAGGGCCTCATTAAATTACTTGCAATGAACGGATTTTCTTTACTATAAGACAGTATAGCTAGAAGTTTAGATCATAGGCTGTGGAACCAATTCCTGGGATTAAAGGCGAGTTTTGCTACACACTGTAGTTTTGCAAAGTAGTATCTTTCCCTGTAAAATGGGGAAAGTACACCTCTGATAGGGCCATTTGGAGGATTAGTTGAGATAACGTCCGTGAATCTAGCACATAGGAAAGGGACAGTGAAGGTGAAGAGCTCTTTTTATTAGCTCTGTTCTCCCTCTATCCCATCTTCATTGAGTGCTTACAATTCACCGAAAGTTTTTAACGGGTTGTTTGACACAGGCTAGCACATTGGGAAGAGGTGGAGAGCCAGGGGCGACATGGAGGTGTGTGTTCTCATGCCCACTGGCCTTACTGGTTGGAAGAAGGCAACTCCCTTAGCATCTCTGGTCATGCTGAGAATGAGGGGCTGCGCTTAATCCTCTCTGGCCCTGCAGTTCTGGGATTATCCTGTAGGATGGCCGTGATTGATAGAAAAGCCTTCTCAGCAAGTTTTGCTCTTGTGCTCTGTCTCTGCAAAGATGAACCATTATTTTTCATCTCATCCTGTCATCAGTGCCCCTCAGTCATCCCTTGATGCTTCCACTTACATATGTGCTGAAAGGTCTGAGGGCCTGGATGCCGCCCACGAAGGCAGCATTCATGCTGTGATTTCTCACCTATTGAGAACTGTTCTATTTGTGTATCATTCCAGCAGCTGGCTTCCTCCTGGTCTTTTTGTTTCTCTTATTTCCTTTACAAATTAGAGTGAAAAATTCTTTCCTCATTTTTTATTTCTGTCATGGGGCTGGGGGCTGGGAGTAAGCTGGTCTTCAAATGTCTTTCTTCATGCCCAGAAAACAGGAAATCGTAGGGCACTGTAGAATTTGCTTTTAAGCTAAAGTACATCTGGGATTGTACCTGCTGGGGTGTCTGGGCTGTAAATAAATACTAAACAAGTGGTTGTTTCACCAGGATTTTAACTACAGGCTCATTTGCTTCTGCGAAATTCTAAGTGAGATTCATTTTTTAAATGGCTGGTGAAGAGAGACTACAAACTCTGTATTCTAGGCAAATGGTATAGCCTCCCAAGGCCATCCACCATCTGCCAGCCAAGTGTCTAAATTGCTACAGCTCAAATCCCACTCCAGTAAACAACATTAACTGAAAGGTTCACTTTGATGAATCATTTTCAAGTCCTGAAAAGTGGTCCACACTGACATTCAGTGTGGCATAGGGGGAAAAACATCATTTTAGAGAAAGGGTGATCTGAGTTTGAGTAATTTGCAGGACAGTATGAAGATTAAAAATAATAAAATCATAGTAGATCCTGCTTACTGGGAACTTACTCCTTCCTGGCCCTAGGTTTAGCACTTCCCAATATCATCTTGTTGAATTCTCAACACAACACTTGGAGGTAAATAAACACTCACATCACCCAGTTTCGTGGATGACAAAAGGGAGGCTGTGAGAGCTTCAGTGACCTCACCTAAACTCACACTGATGGTAAATGGCAGAACCAGGATTCATATCCTGTCCTGCCTGAAACCCAGAACTGCTCTGAACCAGTGGTCTCCAGAATCAGGTCTGGACAATAGCACTTCCTTGGCTGTACAGGAGTCCCCTGAGGATCCCGGAAAGAAACAGAAACAGGGCTTCACCCTGGGAGATGCTGATTCAGAGGCTCTCAGATGTGAGCCAAGGAATTCTGACAGCAGCCCCAGTCTACCACCTACTCCACAATAACCCCTGGATTCTGGATTTGTAGGAGAAGATTCTGGAAACAGTCTCTATATTGTGGCTGCAGAAGAAAGAAAGACCGGGGGGTTCGGTGGTAAAGACATAGGCTGTCATCTTTAGGGCAAGTTGCTTGATGGTGCTGTACCTCAACTTCACACATCTGAGAAGGGTGTCCTAGCATGTACCTGTATCTTCTAAGGTTGTAATGAAGGTCAGAAGAGATAATGGTAGAGTGTTATATACACGCATGTCCTATACATACTCCTATAGTATTCTGTTTCTTATTCCTGGGTGGAGAAGACTTCAGTGCTCTATCTAGAACAATGTGGATCCCGTTTCTACCATTTTCTTAAAAATTGGTATAGTTGATTTACAATGCTATATAGCAAACCTCCTTCCCCACACCCTCAGTGGCTTTATTTCCAACAACCAGCACCTTCGGGTCCTTCTGAAGGCTGCCCTGGGGCAACTGAAGTTGCTTTGTCCTCAGAGGTTTACCTGGGGGGGTTAGGGAGGGAGGGGAGGCCCTCCTGGCTCAGGTTGGGACAATTCTGAGGCATAACCTACTGTGCAGAGCTCCTCTGCAGGGTCAGGACTCTAGGCTTCAGCCTGAGATCACACCCTTGCGTGGCTTTTCCCCCTTTCCTGTCCCACCTTGCTCGCTCTCCCCAGCCTTTCCTGGGAGCCCTTCCGTAATATGTTGCACAGGAATCTTCCACTTAAGATCTGCTCTAACCTAACCTCTAGGATTTCCCCCCAAAGTCTGAGAGCAGTGCCCTTTTATCCGGGACCCACCGACACAGACACTCATAGATTCCCCTTTGTCTTTCCCTCTCCCCAAGCCCAGCACCATATTCTAGTTTAGGTTGTGATGGAGTTTTAGACTCTCACACTGACAGTCAACATTTTTTCCCCTGCCTTTCAGCTGAAGAAAAGGCCCAAGGCACCGGGGCTGCTGGAGATGGAGGGCAGGCCAGGAGTGGGCTGTGGCACTCGTGCTTGGTAACTGCCACATCTCCTCCCAGGGCAGTGAATGAAACAGCTGCTCAAATGGGAGGAGGGGAAAAGGGGAGAAATTGATGGGGTGACACCAGTTAATATTTCCAAAATATTCTACCACATGACTCAGTATCACAATTGCTTTTCTCACTTTTGTTTATTGTTAGCTTGCTTTTTACTCATTGGTTCTCACTGGTCAACATTTTGAGAAGGAAGTTTCCCCAAAGTGACTTCCGCCACTATTCTCTTTTGAGTGGCAGGTAAAGGTCCCTCTAAATAGGACTCTGTGCTACCAGATCCCTTTCTTTGACTCTCTTATCCTGTGTTGGACAGGATCCATAGGGTGTGAGGGAAATCAAAACTCCTGAAATTTCCAGAGAAAAGTAAAATCTCTGAACACTAGGATGATTAGCCTTTTGAGCAACCAAATATTTTTCACAGCAGGGCTATTTCAGTTCAGCTCATTTATTCAAGCTACAGTAGGAAATTCTCGTTAGAAAAAATAAAAACCTGAACTCTTAGAGTTAGTGCATCCCTCTGCCTGAATATTAAACATCTATAGACCCAAAATAGCTGTAAGAAACTAGTTTAGGGAAAGGATTGACACAATGATCCTAAAATGAATGTTACCAACTGCTCCACATCATATATTTAGAAAGCATCTGTTTATGTTGTTTTGCTGTTCTAATGACTAAAATCTGAATGGTTTAATCATCTTTCAAATATCAAATAATCTTTATTTTGACAAATGTCCTTATCGGTCCCGACTTTCAAACCCAAGTACCTAAAATGAGACAACATAGCCATGTTCATGCCAGCAAGAGAAGCAACTCTAGTGCCTCAGGGATATCAGAATCACCTCACGTCTCAGCTTACGGCGTGGCGCAGCCTATGTGATGCTGAAGCAGCCAGGTGAAAAGCAGAACATCCGACTCCTCCAACAGCTATTTCAGCTGCACAAAGACTCGGAATGGCTGTATTATACCCCTGGCTAATAGATTTAGGTTTTTAATGAATGACTGAGACAAGTGGATTTTTCTGAAAAATAAATTTATGACTGAGATGACTTAGAAAGGAAGGCTGGCATAGGAAAAGAAGATCAATTCCCAACCAGTCTTTTGTTCTGGTGAACAAAAGATGGTTAAAAACTCTATGAAGAATCCTAACTCAGGGCCTATGATAATAAGCTGCTTAAAGCTTACGGGAAAGGGAAAAAGCACAAAACCCACAGTTGAAAAATAAGCCATCAACACTTTTAGGTATTAGATGAAAAAGACTGAATTCCATTTTAGAATCATTTCAGTAAAATTGTAAATGATGGTTATAAACATACTGCAGTAACCTAAAAATAATAATAAAAAATAATAAAACTATTATTATATGATGTTACATATATAAGAACACTAGAAAATGTATTACCAAATTTCATGCCATCAATGGTTAGTTACATCCACACGTACTTTAAGGCATATGCAAAACTGCCAACAGTCGAGTTAGATTTGGGGAACTATTTTCCTTTTCTCTATTTTCAAAACTTTCTGTAATAAGGTTAAATTCCTCATAAAAATATGAAAATATAAACCCATTTAAAATTACACCAATTTTAAAATGGGCCCTGAGGCACACTTTAAGAGCTCTGAAATCAGAGCTGCACCGCGCAGTCACTGTTTGCTCGTCGCCAGAAATGCCACGGCTGCCACTGCCTCTCGGTTCCCCGAAACTTGCAGAAGGGGCGTCAGTGGCTTGAAGAAAATTCCAAAAACAACCGCCCCTACCCGCTGCGAGCAGCCTTCAGAGGCCGAGTCAGGCACATTAGTTTCCACTAGGATCCTGGCCCCATCTCTCCCCAGTCAAGTGCCTTCACCCAGTGCTGGTTTTATAACAAAACAAAGAAGTTTTTCTTCATAAATAAAGATTGTTTGCACAGAAAAAAATCCTAGAAAGACAACGTAGATGTCACTACAAACACAGAGAAACTATACCACAACCCTTGACTGAAAATCAGGTAGAACACTTTCTGTTTCCAGTGTACAGCAGAACAGCAAATAAAACCATAACCATGTAAACAGAAGAATGATTGCTGCTAAATCAAGAACCACAACAGCATCTCCTCTTAATAAATAAAACAGTTGAGAACACATGCTTTTTTAAAAAGTTGCCCAAGTTTCCCTTAAATCTAATCTCCTTAAGATTTCATTTCTAATTTAACACACGCTGGGACATAAAAATTCTGTTGGAGATCCTTGTGGAAGATGTGAGAAGCGAATGCTGAGTTCAGACTGTACATGATGAAAAGAAAAATAAACCAGACAAAAAGAGCACAGACACACACACACACACACACACACACACACACACAGCTATCCTCAAACTGCTGCATCATTTACAATCATCGATGACTTCGACTGAACTAGTGATACAGAACAGTTGGACTCGATAGAGGGACAAAGTGGTTTTTTTTAATTTTTTTTCCTGCGGTACGCGGGCCTCTCACTGTTGTGGCCTCTCCCATTGCGGAGCACAGGCTCCAGACGCGCAGGCTCAGCGGCCATGGCTCACGGGCCCAGCTGCTCCGCGGCACGTGGGATCTTCCCGGACCGGGGCACGAACCTGTGTCCCCTGCATTGGCAGGCGGACTCTCAACCACTGCGCCACCAGGGAAGCCCGGGACAAAGTTTTGTTGTTGTTGTTGTTGTTGTTGTTGTTGTTGTTTTTTCGGTATGCGGGCCTCTCACTGCTGCGGCCTCTCCCATTGCGGAGCACAGGCTCCGGACGCGCAGGCTCAGCGGCCATGGCTCACGGGCCCAGCCACTCCGCGGCACGTGGGATCTTCCCAGACCGGGGCACGAACCTGTGTCCCGTGCATCGGCAGGCAGACTCTCAACCACTGCGCCACCAGGGAAGCCCACGGGACAAAGTTTTAATGATACCTTCGTCCATTCATTCTGCTGACGGTTTCCTTCTTATGTATGCATAGAGAGGGATACACGATAAAAGATATCCGGGTCTAATCAAGGCTAATACTCTTTTCAACAAGTGGAAAATGAATGATCTAAGTGATAAGGAATCAGTATGCCATAGTTCAATTGGCAGCAATTTTTCTCCTTAGTGGAATATAAAATAATGGTGAAATCTTGCAATCAGCAGTATCTTAGCTTGAATGAAATTCAGCATTACCAACCCCAGGCATTTTCAGCAGGTTTTGTAGCTACTTTTAGCAGTTATCCGGTATTTTGTAACTACTGTGCTCTTCTATTTTGTTTAACGCCACACCCATTATTTAGGGGGAAATCATTAACCAAATTAACTGGTAGTTGTAAATGGATAGAGAGGTCTTGAAAACAGGAAGGCCAGTGAAATGATACTGAGACTGAAGATGGTTAAACATAATTTCAGGAAAAACAGCTATAAGGGACTTTTTATGCCTTCTAATCATCTGGGAGAAATAATGGATCTTTAGCGATAGAAAGAATTCCAACTGGCAGAAAAATCTACCTCCAAGGAGCAAGTCAGATAAAAGCCTTACCCTGGGCTTCCCTGGTGGTGCAGTGGTTGGGAGTCCGCCTGCCGAAGCAGGGGATGCGGGTTCGTGCCCCGGTCCGGGAAGATCCCACATGCCGCAGAGCGGCTGGGCCCGTGAGCCATGGCCGCTGAGCCTGCGCGTCCGGAGCCTGTTGCTCCGCAACGGGAGAGGCCACAACAGTGAGAGGCCCGCGTACCGCAAAAAAGAAAAAAAATTAAAGCCTTATCCTACTTCTGGAATTCTCTCTTCAGGGAAGAAGGTCGCGCCTAGGAGAAAAGCACTAGAAGGAAGAGAGAAGATGTTAGGAACAAATGGGGAACAGAGAAAAAGAGAAAAGGAAAGGATCAGAGGATCCACTTCACAGAGGAATATAAAACCACTGCAGTTGTGCCAGTCATTCATTTAGCAAATGTTTATTGAGCATCACTATGTGCCAGGGCCTGTGCTGTGATGAAGGGATTTAACAGTGAGGATGACTCAGCCCCACCCACCTAGGCTAGCGGGAAAGAAAGGCTATCAATAATTATCCCACCATGCGTTCAAAACGAGGTATGTCCAGAGAGCTATCGGAGTTCGGGGGAAATAAAGGGACATTTGCAGACAGTGCCCCAAACTTCTCCTTGGTGATGCTTCACAGGCTGTGTGCAGAATTGCCCTCAAAATAGAAGACGACAGGGGGACACAGAGTGTGAGCATACACAGGTGGGCAGCTGCAGGGATAAGGGTTCCGGGTTGCGTAATCCCCATAGAAACACCACCAGGGGAACAGAATGTCTGAATACCTGCCACTCCCCACCTTCACCTAATAGGTGGGTTAATAAACCCACTTTGACCAATGGCTACCACTTACTGGACTATGACAGAATTAAAATGTTTGTGCTTTAACAAGATGTGGATTAGGTCCATAAGCCTCCTTGTTCTAAAAAAAAACCCCAGAAAATATTTGGTGCCAGTTTTTCCTATTGTATGAACATTTCAAAATCCAAATTTTATGGTAAGAGTAATAATGGAAATCTCTTTTCTAAATGTTTATTAAAACAAATCACTTATGCTGAGCCTGCGCGTCTGGAGCCTGTGCTCTGCAACAAGAGAGGCCGCGATAGTGAGAGGCCCGCGCACCGCGATGAAGAGTGGCCCCCGCTTGCCACAACTGGAGAAAGCCCTCGCACAGAAACGAAGACCTAACACAGCAAAAATAAATAAATTAATTAATAAACTCCTACCCCCAACATCTTAAAAAAAAAAATCACTTAATAGAATGTCCTTAGGTGAATCTGGACCTCAAGATTTTTTTTTACCCTCCATAGAGAGACATTTAAGAAAGCAAAACTGGACTGAGATTGGGCTAAGTTATGGACATTCTACACATTCTTTTTTTTTTTTTTTTTTTTTTTTTTTTTTTTTTTTTTTTTTTGTTGACATATTTTCTGTATTTTAATATGTGGCAATAAATAAATTCCTGTTATTTTTAATGGAATTATAGTAAAACATAGACAAATTATCTGAGAATGATGAAAATCAATAAACTATAGGTCTTCATAGTCGTTTATCCTGATTTAGCCAATGTTATGGACTATATCTTCTGAAATATTTCTTGACGGATTATAATAGAGCTACAATTTGATTTTTCCAGTGACAGGTGTCTCATTACATCACTGGAAGTCTTTATACTCTGTTCTTTTAAAATCTATAATTTTAGAAGGATCATCTTATATAGAACCAATTCCTACCTTCCTTTAATTTTTACTGATGGTTGCAGTACCAGTATCAGCAGTTATGCAGTCATTTAGCATACACTTCACCATTCTTCTGTCATAAATAACAACCGTTCCAATATTAAAGACCATCACATCCTTCCATAACTATTGTCTCCATCAGCACAAAATTTTACAAAATTTTTGCAGCTTCCAACACACAAAACACAACTTTTTTTTCCCCTTCAAGATATATATTGTTAGTCCTTTTATCTAATTTTTATAGGGAGTTTCCCTTTCCCTGATAGTATGCAGCTGTATTTATCCCATAAAGGAGCTTTCCTGTGTCAGTGGTGTAAAGGATCTACCATCAATTAAGGGAATGACAATAAAGCAACTCCATTCCTATACCATTCTTTATTTTATTTTATTATTATTTTTTTTATTTTTGGCGGTACGCAGGCCCCTCACTGCTGTGGCCCCTCCCGTTGCGAGCACAGGCTCCGGACGCGCAGGCCCAGCAGCCATGGCCCACGGGCCCAGCCGCTCCGCGGCATGTGGGATCCCCCCGGACCGGGGCACGAACCCGTGTCCCCTGCAACGGCAGGCGGACTCTCAACCACTGCGCCACCAGGGAAGCCCTCTACACATTCTTTTTAAGATCGATTTTCTTCAGATTTCAGAAGGTTCTGATGTCAGATGATCACGTGACAATCTCCTTGGCTCTGTAGGGCCAGTCTCTCCCTGGGGTGGAGAAAAGATTTCCCTAGCGAGAAGAAACATTTCCAACGTCAGCGACTCTAGGGAATGATCAATTCTGCGGCAGGAAATGAAGACTCTGGGAGAGGTATTACCTTGGGCGTTACGAGGTGCGGGCTGTATCCGAGCTATGTGGTCTGGAGACACCGGCAGCATGTGGAGAGGTAGGCCAGGCACTGAACTGCTGCCGCCCCGTGAAGACCAGCTGCGACGAGGCAGAACAAACTCAGCTGGATGCTTGGGGCCTGGGCCTCCACCGGGGCAGTTTTCTCTGTGCTGTATTTCCTTACGTAATGGGAGTAATGGTTTTAAACCTTCTAATGTAAGTTTGCTTTTTTCTTTTCTGCTTCCTCTCTGTGATGACATTTATCACTACAGGGAAGGGGAAAGCAGCGTGGACCAGACTCTGCCTAGGCACCATCCCAGATCCACACGCAGGCTTTGCTTACTGGCCCGTGAAGCCCCCAGTGGGCCTCATCCTCTTCCACAGGTCACACAGCCAGTTGTCTCTGCAGCTACAGACAGCGCCACCCCCTTCTCTTCCGTTGCACTGAGGTGAGGGCACGCTGGGGCTCGTTGGCA
>NW_006773723.1:344397-356758 GCF_000442215.2 Lipotes vexillifer
CCTGACCGTGACCCATAGGACATGGGAGGCAGGGCACGATGCTTCTCCCTTCCTCTCCCCGACTGCATATACAGTCCCTTCATTTATGCTCCCTAAAGACATCCCGGGAGACTGAGCAATGGTCTTGCCATTATGCTCAACAACACATTCCCCTTATATTTTCTTTCCCTCCTTCTCTGTGTCACTTGCCCTTCCCTTACCCCCGCTTCTTTGGGATTGCATTTCCCAAATCAGACGTCAGTTTGGCCTCAGGCTCTGCTTTCTGGGGGTGGGTTAGGCTGACACCATAATCCCCAGAGTCCGTCCTAGGAGGAAGGAGGAGATGAAATAAGAGATCTATAGCCCGATGGGAAAAAGAAGTGAGAGACAGAGTCATAGGATGAAAACATAGGCTCTGGAGCCAGACTGCCTGGATTCAAATTCTGGTTCCAACCCTTACTAGCTGGGTGACCTTGGGCAAGTTGTCCAGCTCTGGATACATACTTTTCTAATCTGTGAAAACAGAGTGATCATAGAACCTGCTTCACGGGGCTGTTGTGAGGACTGAATGAGTCAATTAGTAGACGAGTGCCTGATACGTGGTGAGAGCTATGTTAGTGTAGCAGCTATTCACCATCACCACCACCACCGCCATCATCCAGGCCACAAAGGTGCTGGGAGAATGAGGGAGGGGGCAAAAAGAAAAGCAAGAGATTACCTGCCAGCATCCTTAATTCCAACTCCCATCAAACAAAGGAATGGGAGACTGCGGTTGGAGAGGTGTATAACCCCAAGATGGGTGCGCCGGATGGGTTTGAGGGCATCTAAGAACATAGCAGCCAGTGCCTCAGTTCCCTTGGGCACAGCACAGGTGAGATGAAAGCCTCTCCAAGAAGCATTCGGTTCAGTCCCAGTATTGCTCCAGTGTGGAGCACAGTATCCATGAACAGAGAGAAGTGAGACGGAGTCCCCAGCTCTGAGCAGCCTGCCTGTGCCTGGCAGGGAATCCAGAAACACCAGCTTGGCAGGGGTGGAGGGGCCCAGGTGTAGAGAGAGTGGTGCAAAGAACTCTGAGAGGATGGGGGGGGGGATCAGGAGATTCTTGGAGTCAAGAATGCCCATGGTGCAGCACACTGAGGGCTGAGCTTTGCAGATACTGCAGCCTACATCTGGGGCTGTCAGCAGAGAGACTGGGACAGGACCAAACGTAGCAGGCACCAGTACCAATCACCCACGGGATCTGCAGAATGAGGGGATTTCAGAGGAAGTTGTACATTGTCTGGAAAATAGCACGCAGACCGGAGCCACGTGCTCTCATCCCCACAGTGGATTTATCTATGATTTTCCCTGCACGGAGATTCCAACTTGGGAAGGCAAGGAGCGGAGGGGACTCTTTAAGACAGAGGGATCACTCCTGAAAGACCTGTGACCTGTGAACGGGTTAAATATTTATCAGAAGGTATATTATAAACAGGAGGATCCTGATTTATATTTTCATAGAAAATTTCACTTTCTTCCCCTTCCCCCTGCCCCTCCTTCATCAGTGGGAAGGAGAGCCCTGGTGCCAGATAATGTCAGGTATAAACCATGAAGGCAGTTACATTATCTTTGCACATCAGAAGAACTCTCAGAAATAACAGGGCATTCAAAAAGCATCATTGTGTAGAGTAATGATTTCTGACAATAAAACCCTTTGGGGCTTGTAACATTGAATTTTAAGATTTTTTAAAAATCCCCTGGACATTAATATTATCCCTTTAAGACCACTTCCACTTATTATCATTTTCTCCTCCAAAGGAGGGATTGGGGTGAGGGAGGTGTGTACCAGACATTCAATGTGTCTGAAATCACGGGGGGCGGGGGGCCAGCCGTGTTCATTCAAAATGGGCAGCATATTCTGCTCCCTTTTCACTGGGGTAAACAGCACATATTCCTTAAGGTCAAGCAAGTACAGAACCTCAAGCATGAATAATTAATAAGGATGTACAAGATGTCAGAACTCACGTTCCCTGGATTTGCTAAGATACAGATAAATTGGCATCTGACAAAAACAAATTGTGTTTAATAACCCTTAAAGACGTGATCTCTGAAGCATTCTGCACTGCTCTGGCTGCCCCTTGTCCAACTTCTATGTCAATTTACAGTTGACAAAGACTAGCGAGAAAAGAATGTTTGAACTTAAGTAATAAAATCAGTTACCAAACCACTTACCTTATCACATATTTAATGTGCTTCCCTACCACCTTTTTAATAGAACTTTCTAATCTCTCTATTTAGGGAAGTCACATAAAGTATCATTTAGTTTCAGCTGAGAAAGCATCTTCCACAGCCAGCTCTGGGATCAGAGTCACGGAATGAATCATCTTCACAAACTTTCTTGGTTATGTGGAAGAGATGGGTGGTATAAAGTAGCTCTACTTACATCAGGAAGAGAAAAAGCTCTCTGATACCCCCAAAGCAAAACTTCCCGAGACTGGACATAGTTCTACCCTGGGCAAGATTATGAAAATAGGGAGAAATTATATTGCTATAAGATTCTGTATTCCTCCACATTTTTATCAATCATTTCTCCTTAGGGGACCTTTAAACCTCTCCATTAGTTCTTGACAAATGTTATTCATTTGCCTTTCTCAGATTATCCAAATATTTTCTTCCTTCAAGAACAGATGTGCCCAGTTAGGGAGCAACTGTACGTGTCTCACAACTAAAGGAGAGAAAACATGAGTACCCTAAGTTACTCCAAAAGGAATTTAATACAAATAACCCCTTCCCCACAAAAAAGGAAAGCATTACCAAAACTCAAGGCAGCATTCAAGGTTAAGTGGGTCCAAAGGTTTTCAGCAACTCTATAACTACCTAGAGTTAAATTATGTTTTCAGTGTGTGTCTTTCATGATGCTGTGTGTGTGTGTGACAAAATAATGCTAATTACAAAACTTTTATTCAGAGCCTTGACACATCCAAAAAAATAAATATTCCTTTCCTCTATCTCACATAGTTAATTTAGATTGATATTAAGAAAAATTATGGGACTAAAAGTGGGACTAGGAAGGCCACATCATTAAGGGAAAAGGGAAAAATACATGTCACATGTTATCATTCATTGAGTATAAAGACTACATTAAAAAATAATATTTTCTGATAAAGCTGGAACTTCCAACCACTGAGGAAACAATGTATTATTCACTAAATGGTGTTGGAACACACTACCAATCATTTGTACAACAAATTACAGTAGTTCATATATTATACTGCACCAAAATGAATTCCATATAGATTACAGATTTAGATATAAAAGTAAAACCATAAAATACTAACAGAATGTAGGAGTGATGATTTACGTAATCATGGTGTGGAAATGGCCTTGTAAGAATCGTGCCAAAAGCAAAAACCATTTTAAAAAAGATTAAATTTAATCATATAAATTAGAACTTGTATATATCAAAGATCCATTGTGAAGAAAAATTAAAGCAATGCAAAAATTCCAGAAAAATATATTTGCAATATATGATGAGAAAATAATTGAGATATTGAAAGTCTGTCAGAAACAAATTAGAAAAATGAGAACACCAGTAGAAAAGATTACAAATAAACTTAAAAAGCACTTTACAAAGATGAAATCAATCAGTTCTTAAGCATATGAAAAAATGTACAAAGCACTAGTCATCAAGGAAATGCACATTAAAACAATTATGAGATGCTGTTTTCATCCACCAAATTGCCAAAGATTTTTTAAAGCTAAAGTTCTAGGAATTGGCAAGTGTTCAGAAAAAGGGTCTCTCAGAGAAGCATAAATTAATATATATCTTCTGGAAGTCAGTTGGGTGATATGTATGAAAAGAATTGAATTGTTCTTTCTCCTTTTCCCAAGACTCCCACTTCTGGAAATATTCCTTACTTAATAAACGTAAATGGCAATATATTAATATGTATCTGAGAATCACAGAGCAGACTGGCTTATTCACTTCCATTCCAGCTCCATTGTAGCGTATTTCTGTCAATAAATATAAATCTATATAATCAATTTTAATGACTTCCTAATTGCATTGTGTGGATATGTGATAACTTATGTATCCATGCTAATAGACACTGAAGACATCTCAAGATTTTGTTTTTGTTAAAAATGCTTCAGAGAACATACTACTAAGTACATCTTTGTACATGTCTCCAATTATTTCCTTAGGATACAATTCCCAGATGTAGAATTACAGAGGCAAAGTGTGCCCATCTAAAGTATAAATACATAGTTGTAAAAACTTGTAGCAATTTATTCCCACCAGTAATATAGGTGCCATTTTTCCATACCCATGCCTCAGAGAACGTTAATAATCTTTCTAAATATTACCTTTTTTATAGGTAAAAAATAATATCTCATTGCTTTATTTGGTAATTCTGTTTTTGCATATGGAACATGAATTTGCCTATTTTTCTATTATATTAAAAATATTAACTTTGTCTACATGTGCACTGCAAATAGTTTCAACAAATATAGTTTTTTTTGACATTTATGTTAATTTTTTCAGTACAAAATTTTAAAATTTCTACATGGTTATGCTGTTAAACTTTTCCTTTATTGTTTCATTACTTAGTGTCATTTTCCGAAAGTCCTTCCCACCCAGCATAAGTGAAAAAATATTCAGTGCATTTACTATTTTAAAAATGTTCCATTATGAAAAATTTTAAACATATATAAAATGGAGAGAATAACACAGAAACACATGACAAAGTCAACAATTATCAAGCATTTGCAACTGTTGCTGTATTTATCTTTATATCTGTTTCACCAGGTTTGTTTTTTTTGTTTTTTATGGGGGTTTTTTGCAAAAGTATTGTAAATTCCTGGCATCATATCACTCCTATATCATTCATTATGAATCTCTAAAAACAATTTTGTTACAAATCCACAGCTACAATTTTACATAAATTAACAATTCCTTGGGATCATATACCTCAACCACTATCAAATTTCCCCAGCTGACTAAAACAGGTCTTTTTATTGCTGGTTGGTTTGAATCATTTATAAACCAGGCCCACACACTACTTTGGATTTCATGTTTCTTAGATCTCTTTTAACCTAAGAATTTCTTCTCTTTCTTTCTTTCTTTTTTTTTTTGCGGTACGCGGGCCTCTCACTGTTGTGGCCTCTCCCGTTGCGGAGCACAGGCTCCGGAGGCGCAGGCTCAGCGGCCATGGCCCACGGGCACAGCCGCTCCGCGGCATGAGGGATCTTCCCGGACCGGGGCACGAACCCGTGTCCCCTGCATCGGCAGGGGGGGGGGGGGCGGGAAGCCCTCTTTCTTTCTTTCTTTCTTTCTTTCTTTCTTTCTTTCTTTCTTTCTTTCTTTCTTTCTTTCTTTTTTCTTGTTATTGAACTGTGACAGAAACCAGATTCATTATCCTAAAGAATGTTCCTACTTCTCAGATATAGTTGTCTACCACCTCATGGTGTCATTTAACTTATTCCTTTATCCTTACAATTCCTGTAAACAGAAGTTAACTCTAGGGACTTGATTAGACCCAGGTTCAGCCTTTTTTTCCCCCAAGAATAAGAATACTTCATCGGTGTTACTATGGGCTTCATATAGCATCCTGTCATTAGTCAAACAATATCTGATTGTCTCACCTATTAATGCTAAGTTTGGTTTGGATTTAGTTTTCTCATCACCCAGAGTTTTGTACTTACCCTGAATTGCGTTCTATTAATTGAAACTTTTCAGAGTAAGAATTTGGCACCTAATTACTTCAAATAGTGTCCAATGATTTTATTTTTAATTTTTCATCATGAACCTATGGGTTTTTTGTATATTCAACCTGTACCAGTCATTTGCAGTTACAAATTGTCCCATTTTTGGCCAAATGGGAGCCCTTTCATGTTGGATCCTATGTCCTTCGACATAAAATTAATAGATTTTTAAAATAAGGTTTTAATTTCAGAATTGTTTTACATTTTTAGAAAAATGACAAAGACAGTATAAAGAGTTCTCATATGCTCCACACCCATTTTCCCTTATTATTAGCATCTTACATTAGTATGGTACATTGGTCACAATTGCGTCAATATTGATACATTTTCCAAATTATTTAAAGTCCATACCCTATTCAGTTTTCCTTAGTTTTTACCTAATGTCCCATTTCTATTATAGGATCCCACCCAGGTTAACGTATTACATTTAGTTGTCATCTCTCCTAAGGCTCCTCTTGGCTGTGATAGTTTCACTTCAGTATAAAATAAAAGAGATAAAAGGATAAAAGTGTAAAATAGGTACAAATTGTGCAATGTAAATTTGCATTGAAAATAGTAGAAATTCTTGATGTTTTTTCAGAAACATACATTTTTTTGCTCTGTTCACTAAAAATGTCTGACATACTCTATATCCTACTCTGTTCCTTGCTTTTTCTCAATTAACAATATATGCAAAAGCTCACTCTATTTTAGCCTGTAGATATTCTGTTAGGATATGGTTTACGTGCTATAAATTTTACCCACTTTCTAGTATACAATTCAATGATTTTTGTAAATTTACTGAGTTGTGCAACCATCACCACAATCCATTTTTTGGACATTTTTATCAGCCCAGTGAGATCCCTCATGCCCTCTTATAGTTAATCCATGTTCTATCCCCAACCCCAGGTAACCACTGATCCACTTTCTGGCTCCACAGATTTGCCTTTGAGATCTGCATCATATTCAACTGTATAGATGGACAGTAATCTATTCAATCAGTTCCCTCTGGATAGACATTAGAATTGTTTCTCAAATTTTGCTATTACAAATGATGCCATAGGGAATAATCTTGTGCATAAAGCACATCATACATCGTCCCTATGTATGATGAGATAGATTTCTAGAAATGGAATTGCTGAGTCAAGGATAAATTTATATGGAATGATGCTAAATTCCTCTCCATGGAGTTTCATTTTTCATTCCCACCAGCAAATATGCGAGAGTGTCTGTTTCCTCACAACCTTATCAATAGAGAATGGATGAAATTTGGGATTTTGTCAATCTGCAATCTGAGAAGTGTATCTTGGATAATTTTAGCTTGCATTGCTCTTATATTGAGTATATTTAAGCAATTTTTTGTACTTTTGAGTGATTTTCATATCTTATATGAAATATTTGTTTCATTTTTTTGCTCACTTTTTTTCCTGCTTTAGGAAACTTTTATATTTATATTTTTTAATGTAAATTGCAAATATATGCTTCCCTTTTATTATTTGTCTTTGATTTTTCTTGCCATGCAGAAGATTTTTAGCATATCATATTTTAATCTCTTCTTGTATTACTTCTGAATTTTGAATCATAGTTAGGTTTTTTCCACCTCTAGATTATAAAATGATTCATCCATGTTTCCTTCTTATACTTTAATACCATGACAACACCTGACTTTAGTGGAACTTAATGTCTCATTTAGTAAGAAGCTGACTTCCCTCCAGAGAAATATATATTTTGTGTTAAGAAAGGATCTATCCATTCTTATTTTCTTGAATTTTTAAAAATGAGGAATGTATTCAACTTTGTCTTTTCAGGTGTCTTTTCACTGAACACATTTGCGTTTCTTCAGTGAACTCCACTTGACTATTACGTTGATTTTTAATGTGCTGATGGATACCATTTGCTACTATTTTAAGATTTTTTTTTTTTTTCTCCCTCAACTGCTGCTAAAGTGCTTGGTCCTTCCAGGAAACCTAAGGCCTGATTGGGGCGAGGCCCTCACTTCGTCCTGAGGTTAGCACCAAGCACTACAGCACCAGCCCAGTACTCGCCGCAACCATGGCCTGGAAGGAAGCCATCACTTTTATTGACATTACTGATACATTTGTTCTCAGTACTGTCATATTGCTGTGTGTTACATTTACTATATACTATGTGGTCTCTTTTCCTTGTTATTTCTTTTCTTTCAGTTTTAGGAAAGTTTGTATATGTGTTCCAGCCCTTACATTTATACTAAGTAATACCTTTATATAATCCTTTAGTCACTCCTATAGTAAGACAGTATCTGTTGGTTCTCTATTATGTAAAGTATCAAAGTTAGCTTTAAAAATAGTAGGGTCATGTGGGACAAAGCCGAGCAAGGTTTAAGGGAGGCGCCCCTCTGAATGGGTTTGTGACTGTGGCGTTTCCCCTGCAGAATCTCCGAGGGGGTTGGTATAATTGGAAGCCACCTTACCTAGCCTGAGGTTGTGTAATCGCATCACTACCTAGTCCAAGAGGACACAAACAGAGAGCACGTTCAGAAAGGAGTCTCTCAAAACAGGATGAGCTCATCATTGGTTGGGGGCAGGGGATGCACAGAAAAAGCTAAACAGAAAGGTGGCATCAAATAACACTTCAAAATTTTGCATGAATTTTGCCTTATCATCAGTTAGGGATTTCTACCAAAATTTCCTTAAGAGACCCAAGGCATATATCCTATGATCCAGTCTGAGGCCACCCACTGGGTACCTAAACTGCTAGCTTGCCAAGTTTTAAACTCTAATTATGCTCGGCAATAGAAAATGCAGTTTGGATTAAATTCTACTGAAGTTGTCCTTATGATGCAGAGAAACTCATCAACAAAGAGGTCTTTTCCATAGAAGATCCAGATAAGAAAGTTTTGGATAACTAATGAAGAGTTATGACACATGTTGATGGCACAGGCCCAGAATCAATTGCACGTTACTGGCCTCATGCCGCACTAGACTATCTTCTTCCAACAATGCTAATGAGGCAACTCAGGTCGTGAGGTGGGTGATCTCAAAGTACCTACCAGGGATATTGTGAAAATTAAAGATTTCACCCGTGTAACGTGTTTAGTATAGTTTCTGATGCATCGCAGGACTTCAAGAAATCATTCTAATACTTCTGTCATTATAAACTTCCATTGGTATCAGGCCAAGGGGAAGGACTTTAGCACAGATGTATCTGTGAAGAAAAGTACACCCTTTTGTCCTTCACTGAGATGGGCTATTTCTCAAAAACAAACAAACAAACAAAAACAAAAAACCCAGGATATAATGAATTTGCCTCCCTGGAATGTTGTGACAATTTACTAATTAATACTGTAGAGTGGTTTGGAAACATCCAGTGAAGTTAAAATGCTAAATATTGTAGAAGAGCTTTTCCTTTGCAGAGCATCTTCAACACACAATAATGTAACTTAATTTAATTAAACAATACAAAGTTAAATAATAAAGAGCAGAGGAAGAAATAAATTAAGAGGCATAGTCCAGGGAGAAAGGCATGTTTTCAGATGAGATTTGAAAAAAAAGAGTGTGAATCAGCGAGGCAGAGAGGCACTGGAAAGTTGTTTTACTTGAGAGAAACTACAGACAAGGTCTCTCCTTAGCCAATCTGCTACATTCCCTGGGACCTCGTTATAACATTAAGTGCATCAGCGTCTCAAATAACAGTGAATGTTAATGGCCATCACTGGTGCCACACAAAAGAGCACTTAATTACCCTTTGGGAGAGTAAATGCAATCATTACTGAGAATTGTTGAAGTCATATAAAAGTTGAAAAATATAATAAATTGTAGCTGGCTAACGCTGAAGATCCGGGCTCCCCTTCTGTATTTTAGAGTCACTCCTGGGAGGCACCTGCCCAGCCAGGAACTCCATTTCCCCTACTCCAGCTGATGGAACATGAACAGAAGTGATGTGTGTCATTTCCAGACTAAGGAGGATAATTAGTAATTGTGCTCTTGCCATAATCATTTTCCTTCCCACAGTGCCCTGTATATTGAAGAGAGTGGCATCAAAAAAAAAAAAAAAAAAAAAACAGAAAAAGCTGAATCCCAGAGTCCCCACATGAAGGAAAGCAACCCAGGAGAGCTGCCCAAATAGGAACATCCACCTTGACTCAGCATGGGTGAGAAATAAAGCTGTATTTGCTAAACCACTGATATTTTAGAGCTGTTTGTTATCATGCCTAGTAATATATTACCATCACTAGTAATATATTTTTATTTCTAAGGTTGATTTTTGACCTAAACACCTATTTATTAGAATAAATATTTATCACAGATCATATAAAAAATGGAGTGAAGGGGCTGAGCAAGAAACAAAAGCTGTTGTTGAAAGAATCTCTATGCAAAGTGGAGAGTACAGCACTTGGTCAGTATGGCTGGATGAAGAGATGGGGAAGGGTCCACTCTTAAACATGGTACAGAGGTCAAGTAAGAGAAGAAAAGTTTCTTTACAGTAAGTCCCCTAAATACGAATGAGTTCTGTTCTGAGAGCACGTTTGTAAGTCCAATTTATTCGTAAGTCCAACAAAGTTAGCCTAGGTACCCAACTAACACAATCAGCTATACAGTACTGTACTGTAATAGGTTTATAATACTTTTCACACAAATAATACATAAAAAACAAACACAAAAAACAAAGAAAACGTTTTCAATCTTACAGTACAGTACCTTGAAAAGTATGCCAGACACATGAACTAACTCACGTGATTGGACGTGTGATCTCATATTCACATCTTTGAAAATTCACAACTTGAAGGTTCATATGTAGGGGACTTACTGTAAAGTGAATTGGATTTTGGAACCCGGATATCATAAATTGTCTTTAGTGAAAGCAATTTTCACTGAGTGTCAGTAGGATAAGTCACACTGTAGCTGTTTGAGGATTGCAGTAGAAGTGAGGTAGGGTTCTTCTTTAAGAAACTTGGCATGAAAGGGAAAGAAAGATGTAGAAAGGTAGCTAGAGGAAGCTGTAAGGAGGAGGGACAGTCTTGTTTCGTTTTGTTTTGTTTTAGGATTGGAGTGACTGGTGGATATTGCAGGAAATGCTACTGCAGAAAGGGAGTGGTGTGAGATACAGGAGAGTTCCCTGGAAAATGGGACAGCATGGAACAAATGGGGAGGGACGTGATGACAGGAAAGGCACCTCTTCCTCCACAAGCAAGAAGCAAGAACAGGTCCTGCTGCAAATTGGAGGAGGAATGGCTGCCTGCTCTCACCATGGGGACTGCAGAAAATTAGAGACACAGGCACTATTTTTTCAATCAATCAATAATGATAATAATAAAAGAAATGGCAGTAATTTCAAGACAATGTACAATCCAATACAAATAAAAATATATAAAACCAAATATTACTCAGCCATAAAAAAAGAATGAAATAATGCCATTTGCAGCAACATGGATAGACCTAGAGATTGTCATACTAAGTGAAGTAAGTCAGAGACAGAGAAAGACAAATATCATATGATATCACTTATATGCAGAATCTAAAGAAATGGTACAAATGAACCTATTTACAAAACAGAAGTTGAGTCACAGATGTAGGAAACAAACTTATGGTTACCAAGGGGGAAGGGGGAGTGATAAACTGGGAGATTGGGATTGACATATACACACTATTATATACAGAATAGATAACTAATAAGAACCTACTGAATAGCACAGGGAACTTTACTCAATACTCTGTAATGACCTGTATGAGAATAGAATCTAAAAAAGAAAAACAGTGGATACATATTTACGTGTAACTGATTCACTTTGCTGTACAGCAGAAACTAACACAACATTGTAGATCAACTATACTCCAATAAAAAATTTTAAAAATGTATAAAACATAATAAGGGAGAAAACTGCAAGGATAGATATAGAGATAGATTCACATACTATAAGGATACAAGTGTGGAATACAGTAAAATAATATATAGATACCGGCAATATATTTGCTAGTTATTTTGCAAATATTCTGAGTTAAGTGAAGAAGAAAACTAATTATTATCAAGGGAAACTATGCACCAGGCAGTGGGCTAGTTTTACAAACATTTTCTCATTTACTTTGTATCACAATTGCATGAAGTATCATTTCCATTTTTTTAACTTGAATAAACTGACATATGATTCAGAGTTATTAAGCAACAGAGCTAGGGTTCAGACTCATGCCTGTGACTTAAAACTCATGTTCTCATTATACTCAAAACTGCTATTGCTTTAGCAATGAAAGCGCATTCCCTTTGGAGACAAATAAACCAGAACTCATCTATTATTTCCACATCTTACTTCCTACATTGTCAGCTTCTGAGAACACGGTCTGTGTTTTTTTCACCTTTGTACCACTTAAAGCATAGCACAGTGGTTAAGTATATGGAAGGGATCCAGTGAGTGAGCATAGTATTAAGTTTAATCTCCTTATGTCTATTTTAATATTACCAGCAGGATTAAATAGAATTATTACACAAAAGACAAGTGAAAGAGAGGAAACAATTTTAGAGAAAAATGTGTAATGAGATAATCAAGAAAGAATGAAGATGGAAAAGTAATAGAGGGTGTAGATCACACAGAACAGTAGACATAATTGCCAAGGGCTGTTTGAGTGATCTGCTTTAATAACTGTGGAAGTTCTACCACTGTCAGTGGATAAGGAGAACACATTCCTGCTCT
>NW_006773723.1:356768-361209 GCF_000442215.2 Lipotes vexillifer
ATCCTAGTATTTTTAAGTAGGTGCCCTCAAAAAGTCTAAACAGCATATTGTTGTCAATTAATCCCTATCAAAGATTCCAAAAATGCTTTGTTTTTCCCAAAACATAGATTGAATTTCAAAATTACATTTCCATGTTCACACTGCAAATAATTATTTTTGCTGAAGATGAGAGTTTAACCCTTTTTAAGACTCCATTTGAGAAGCCCAAAAGCCCTCCTTTTAAGGAACAGACTTTAATATATACAATTTTAAGAACATGGAGTTAAGAGTTTGGAAGCAACATAATGGATATTTTAACAAAAGTTCACAGTTTTAGGTAGCAAAGGAAATCATAATATGCATAATACACAATAAGCAACATTTGCAAACTACATGTATGGAGCAAGGATACAACCAGCAGAATATTCAATTTGAATACTATCTTTGTGTTATGCACTCAGCATGTCAAATAGTACCAGTTATTTTAGTCACCCAAATTAACAAAATATTTAAATGCTTCACTCCAAGTCTATAATCAACAAAGTCCCAAACCAAAAACCATAGGAAAAGGGGATGGTATGAGCTAAAGCTAAAACAGCAGATTTCATTCTTTTATTTAAAATTACTTTTATAAATGATAATGGCTTTTTTATGACATTCCAGCCAAAAAAAAAAAAAAAAACCAAAAAACCAAAGAAATAATGACTTCAAATCGAACTAGCTAAAAGTTATTCTTATGAAACATAAGTGAACATCATTATATGAATAAACACAGATAAAGACAGAGACATAAATGACTATAAAATAGGGATCATTCTATGCACGTTTTTAAATTATTTAATTTTTGCACTTAACAGCAAAACAGAATTGAAGCATAAAACATTCTAATTATAGATAAAGTTTTACCAATAAAATTAATAAAAATCACAATGAAAACGATTGAGGGGTTGGAATTAATTATGGCTACTTTTTAAACTGCAGTTCACTTTTAAGCACTACTGACTGATAATATAGTAAACTGAGGAGATTCTCACACGAACACTTTCTCCTATCTTTCATTTCATTTTTTTTTATCTTTGGCCTGTCAAGGTTTACATTCTGTCCCAACTCTAATAATCCCCATAGATGCTTTGTCTTAGTTTTATACTGAAATGAAATGCTCATCTCCGTTCCTTTCATCAAGTTGTCTTCATTCCTGAGTTCTTTATTTTAGTTAATTGCCTAGCTGGCTAAATTTCAACATCAAGCTGTCTTTCTAGGAAGGACTCAACAATGCTGAATAGTTTTGGAATAGCTGCCTCTTGCCTTCAGACTTAATGGACAGCTTGGATGGGTGTAACATTCTCGGGTCACACTTGGCCTCAGAATCAGGCTTCTTTTACTGCCTTGCCTTCGGGCATTGGATGTTGCTATGCAGAAATCAGGAGCCAGACAGTCCCCTGATAGGTGCCAGATAGGAAAACACTACATAGACTCATTTTATAGATTAAGAAACTGAGGATCAGAGAGGTTAAGGGTCATACAATTTAATTAACCAGAAAACTGGAACCAGACTCCAGGTCCCTTGACTCCTTGAAGTTCATAATAGAAGGTCAAGAAAATGCTAAGCATAGCCAGCTATGGACGCTATTGCCCCCATGAACATCATGCTTGAATGTGTCTCAGAAGATGGCCATTCCTCACTTATTTCACCTGCTGTGCTGGAGTTCACACTCCAAGTAATGGAGCAACCTGCCTTCCTGTACATGATTCATAGAATAACGTGGCAAGTATTTTTTTTCCCTTTAAGACATAAGATAAAGTGTGTAAATATTCACAGTCACAGATTAAACTGAAAGCGCAATGAAAAGAAGATGAAACCTGAATACGATGAATATGAAATATCAAATATGTGTTTACAGAAGTGTTAGACACAAATGAAGATGAGAATCAGTGAAACAGAGAAAGCTAAGATGCATGAAGGCATTCACCAGCTACCCTTAAAAATCTTAAGTAATTATAAGCATGTGAAGTGTTGAAATGATGTTATGCATTTGAGCAAATGGAAAATCCATAAAATCCATTTTTATATTATAAAATGATATTTTAGGAAGTATCTGTTTGCCTATCTAATGGCCTATTTTGCAATAAGTGCCTTTGTAACCGCCAAATAAATTTACAAGCCTAGCATGCTATGATTATTTTCTATCACTTTTCTAAAGTAAACTATGTATATGCCATTATAAGGGCCATGGAGTGTATATAGATTTAAGAAGAAGAGATTGTGCTAAAAGGGGTGTCTTTCCTCGAAGTAAAGAAAAAAGTAAATTTTGATATTTTCAATCACAAGTAGAATATTTATTTTTAAGATATCTAGTATAACGGTTGCCGCTACTGAAATTACATTGAATTAACTAGATACTCCACGTACATGTACCGTGTCCACAAACTCATGCCACTAGGTGGCAGTGGTGCCATCTAGGCCACTAGGCCATAGGTGGCATTGACCTCATACAACAGCTTCATCCTGATTAATGCACACCTTCTCTCCCCTACAGCATCTAGAGCCTGCCAACAATTAACACGTGTCTCCTTCAGAATTCTTTTGCTGTTGTTAAAATAGAATTTAATTAACAAAAAATTAATTAGATATCTATTTCCAAAAGCAATCTTCTTAGAAACAAGATTTAAAGGAAGCCCTGTACACGACCACAGAATATTTGCTGTGTTGCTCTGGGTCCATTTGAGTTGAATTGCACTGAGTGAATTGAATCCAGTTTGTACAGATAGAGGCATCGCTGGGATGTTTAAATAGGTTTTGTCACCACTTACCCTAATTTAGGTTACAAAATTACACTGACATGCTTCACAGAGGCAGGAGCTTTCTTGATTCTGCACCTTCAGGTGAGTTTTAAACTCACTGCTTACTCTTATCAAGATGAAAATCACATTTGATCCTGCTAATGAGCTTTGAAGCATAGTTTCTCCTTGCAGGACGGTTACTCTTCAAAAATAGGCTGAAGAAATTCCTGCTGGAGCCCTCTGCTCTTTCTTTTACCTCTCAAACCTACCCATGGTTCAAAACTGTCACCTCTGTTATAAGTCGCACTCACTGAGAATCAGTGCTTCTCAGAAACATTGTCATCTGTCAACCTCTCTAATACACTTCCTCTTCTGACACTTCATTTAATAGGGGAGGTTCTTTTTTTTCCATGCATTAATTTAAGAGATCCTATTAAGTAAGTTAGCACTTTTCAAATCTCTTCAAGTCCCTCCTTAAAAAAGTTTTGCTCTCTTATCTTTTATTATCCATCAATATATCTTTATGTAGACAGAAGAGATTGATTTTAAAGCTTCTGTAGATAACTATCATGTCTTCATACTTTAACATCAAGTTCCACAAAAAGTGTCTGTATTCATTAAACAAGGAATAAAAGCTTTCCTCATAACTGTAGTCTGAGATTGTATTCAACATGTCTATTTCTGTATCATAGCATATTTTTAAAATGAAAAAAAAGTCCCATGCATTTAAAAAGAAAAATAAAAGCTATAACAGCATCAGAAACTAGAAAATATAAGGGGGGTTGATAGTAACGAAAAAACAGTGAAGAGCTGCCCTGACTTTAAGTCGTATGCAAACTGCTTTCTTTGAAATGGTAGCATGATGAACACAAATGATATTTTTGGGTCTTGGCACATCAAACTACCCACAGATGAAAGATGACTTAATTGCTTTGACCACAGTCCGAGTCAGAAGAGCTCAGTTGGCAAATATAAAAATAGCTTGGTGCTATTTGCATTTGCATTTGAGTAAGGAGTGATTTCATTTCAGTGCCAAAAGTCTAAGTAACAAAGCAGCCCACAGGTAGTGAAACACTCCTTGCAAGTAACAGCTACAATCCCTGACCAGACTGTCTAAGGCTGCAGAGGACACCTTGATCTTGTCAGCTCCCTCCATGTGCATAGGAAATACCGCTGTCAGCACAGCACCTCCAAATTCAGATCACAATATACTGAGAGTTTATGTCTTCAGAGGTTAAGCACTTAAGCATTCACAGAGATTTGTTGCCTGTACCATCACCTTTACATAACCTCCTAAAAACCTTTTAATAATTAATTATTATTCTAAATATCTGCTGTTACTGTTAATAGCTTAAGTTGCTTCTCATAATTTCACCTAACAAGGTTTTTCCAGTCAATAGTCACAGCAGACTGAAGCTTGCTATATTTTAGACTTTACTACGCAGCAGCCCCCCAAAAGTAAAAATATATAGAAGAGGAAAAATACAACACAAAGAATAGGAAATTTCTCTAGGCCTTGTATTAAAGGTGACTCCAAAGCAAGTAATGGTAAAATGTGCACTATGGGCTTTCCATTTCTTCTAACCAGTTATCTTTGCGATGATGTTACTTTCATGTTTTCTAAACTTTGTAATATAAACAGCAAACTTAATTCAGAAAAAAAAAAAAAAAAAAAAAAACC
>NW_006773723.1:361421-379698 GCF_000442215.2 Lipotes vexillifer
AAAAAAAAAAAAAAAAAAAAAAACCTGCCATCACTGAATACCACAGCCAGGATCACAGACATTTAAATCAAAAGTCACCTGACTTGGAAAATGTTTAAGTTTTTTCAATAAATTATTTTTTATAATGACTATAAAAGTTATATAGTACACAGAGGCTAGCTGGAGATACATACTTTAGTGTACCTGAATTGCGAGGAATTCTTTCCAAGACATAAAGTTGACAATCAGACATCTGAGTATGACCGGAAAATAGCAGTCCCTGAAAGATTAAAGTGTGAATTTTAGTAACCTCGAAGGCAAAAACCATCGTTCTTCCACTTTTGAACCAGGAAATAGAATGGGCCAATGATGGTACAAACACAGGTAAGGAGATCAAAGGGTAAAGTCATACCCCAAAATCACTTTGTCAAAGCTGAAAGTGAGAATTCTTGCTACACAAAAATCTATACTTGTTCTGCTCCTTAAAAAAGTTTTGTGATCACGCTAAAATAGAAGTTATAAAATGGCTCAATTTACAGAGTAAAACTGAATTATTCCTAATGAAATTCAATAAAGTCACTAATGTTGCAATATAATCATATATAATATATAATAATACATATTATATAGCATATTATATATAATATATTTTATTATCATAAATTTTCTTCAAAACTTTAATTACTAGTAATAAAGGGCAGGTATCTGTGGTTAAGCATTATATCCTACATATCATTATTATTTTTAAATGCATTCTTGATCCAAACAACATGAAAGAAAATGGTTTTAGGTAATAAAATGTGAGAAGCAAAATTACGGAAAGCAAGTGTTTAAAATTAGGAAAATTACTCTTAATACTTTTAAAAAGAGAAGAGAATGAATAATGATGCAAAGAACCTACAGGAAATATTAACACTTTCATTTATTTAATCATTTATTCTTAAGTTTTTTAATTGTAAAAGAAAAAATCTACACACATAACAGACAGTAAATATCTGTCTGTCACCCATAATCTTTATCAAACTATTTAAAATAACTCTTGAAAAACCCTACCATTGACCCTCAAACCTCAGTTCCCAGAGAGAACCAGGAGTAACTGTTCTGTAAACTTCTTTCAAATTTTTTCCTGAATGTGTCCACCCATATACCTTTTTTTTAATAACAAAAATGACCTTGTTAGATTCTACATCTTGCTTTTTCAACTTAATCATGTGTCAGAAATGTCTTTCCAGGTCAGTGTATATAGGTAGATTGACTTCATTTACTTTTTATAACATACTATTTTATAGAATGGAGATACCATCATTTATTTAATAATTTACTTACTAAAGAACATTGTTTCATATTTTTTGCCTTTTCAGAAAACCCTTATACCTGTATCTATAGTACTCTTGCCATTATTTCTATAGGATAGAGTCTTAGGTGTCAGACCCAAAATCACCTTCGCAAAAAGATTGTACTGATTTTCACTTACAACCATTTTCCTCACAGCTCTACATATTATTATTATTTTTAATTTCGCCTATTTAAAAATGTTTTAATTTATATTTTCTTTTGACTAAGGACTCTGAACATCTTTTAATATCTTTTTTTGGACATTTATATTTTTTCTACTTGTTGCCAGATTAAATTATTTTCTTATTTTTCTATTAGATAGCTTCTTATTTGTAGATGCTCTTTGTATATTTATTGTATTTATTTTCTCCTTCTAGTCTGCTATTTGTCTTTTAACTTTGTTTATGGTGAAATTCTTTGCAGAACAGGAATTCTAATTTTTAAATGTGTAGTTAAATGGGTCAACCTTTTTCTGTGTGAGTCTCTGGATTTTTGCCTTGTTTAGGACAGCCTTTCCACCCTTAATCTATAAAATGCATCTCTATAAATAATGTTACCATCACATTACCTTAAATGCATTTCTCAATCCACAAAGAATTGATTTAACTCTGATTCTAGTAAAATAATAAAACAAAATTTAAGTAGAAATTATCTTCAAACGCTTACAGAATAATGAATATTGCCTAGGAGGCAATAAACAGCTGAGGAATAAAAAGAAAAATAATTCGGACAAACCTGATTTCCTTTCTTGAGAAAAATAACTAAATTAGTGGGTAAGGGAAAGCAAGGTGTGTAATAAATTTAGACCTTTGACATACATTGTCTCCATAAATCTTTCATAAAAAATTAATTCAAATTGGCTTTGAAGTGAGCACCCTCAACTGAATTGAAAACTGCCTGATGGACCATAAACAACAGAGATAATAATAGCATTGATGCATCCAGCTGTGGGAAGGAAGAAACAAGTACCATACTAAGACCAGTGATAGATCTGGGTTCACAAAGCTTTTATATTAATGATCTAGATGGAAGAAAGAAAAATGATGCAATCATTAATTTAACAAATGTCACTAAGTTGAAAAGCGTGGTCCACACATTTGGAAGCTTTATAATAGAAGCTTGTGGTAGAGGATAGAAGCACAGGGGGATGTCCAAGTCAGAATTGACTTTGCACCAAATCCACGGCCATTTCTCCATCCATACACCCGTTAGTTCAGTCAGATCACACTATGGTGACCACTTTGTAACTGGCTAGAGGCAAATTCATTCATCCAAGACCGCAGAAAGAGAGCAAGTGCTCCCCAAGCAGGGCGTAGGGATATTCAGGAGAGGGGAGAGCAGTGGAGCAGATGGGCTCTGATGGTGGGAACATAAAAGGTCCAGTACCTATCGCTCTTACTCCCAGGACCCTCCAACATGGCCCCAACAGTGAAAGATGCTCTAAAATCTGCCAGCACCTGAGAGCTGTGATTCTTTTTTTAAGTAAATAAAATCAAACTAATAATGATAATTAAAGGTGATGGAACTGGTTTAGATGAAACAGTCAAAGAAGCATAATAAAGTGCTAACATTCAATTCACATAATATTTTAGTGATTACAAAATGCTTCCACAAGGTCTCCTTGGAGTAACACCCAGGGGTGGTCAGGAAAGGCAGATGAATGGATCCATTTTCCTCTGGAAGCTAAGTAGGATCAAGGAAATTGCCAAAAATTACATAGTTACTCTGCCCGGGATCTGCTATTTCTACTACACCTACTCATATCTTTTAAAGGAATCACAGACAAGTGCAATCAGGTTTGGACATGTGTAAAAATCATAACTCAAAAATTTCTTTTTCTTTTAATTTATTTATTTATTTATGGCCATGCCACGTGGCTTGCGGGATCTTAGTTCCCCGACCAGGGACTGAAAAACTTCTTTTCCTGGTGGCGCAGTGGTTGGGAGTCTGCCTGCCGACGCAGGAGACGCGGGTTCGTTCCCCGGTCCGGGAGCATCCCACATGCCGCAGAGCGGCTGGGCCCATGAGCCATGGCAGCTGAGCCTGCGCGTCCGGAGCCTGTGCTCTGCAACGGCAGAGGCAGCAGCAGTGAGAGGCCCGCGTACCGCAAAAAAAAAAAAAAGAAAAGAAAAGAAAAGCAGACTGCATCTTCATGAGACAAGCACTTTCCACATACACCAAATACCCTAACTGCATCCTTTGTCCTCTATTCTGCATACCAACTTTTCCTCAGCCTTCCTTCTTTCTATCCTTCTTTCCTTTTTCTTCCTTTCTGTCCCCATGACCCTTGTTCTCAAAAACAATGGGAATATGGGAGGTAACTCAGGGGAGTAAGGATATTTAAGTATGTACACATATCACAGAACAACCTTCCTAGGAAAACCTCAACTTCTTATCTGGGAAGGCGATGGCAGATTTTTTTTTTTTTTTCATAAGTACCTAAGGCCTAGGAGACTCTTAAGTCACTTTGAAGATTACCTTTCATCTCTCTCTGCCACATGGTAACATCATCCATTCTCCACACAGGCATTGCAGGACAACAGACAGATATCCTGGTTTGCCTGCCAATGTCACTGTAAGCAAATGATGGCCCCCTTCAGGTAGTCTCAGTGAAACATTTCATCAGAGGAATGTTATTTTTATGTTGAGGCACTCTTGTCATGATGCTTTGCCGCTATTGATTTCCTTTTTTAACATTTGCTTACCACTGTGAAAATATAGCACAAATGTGTGTGTGTGTGTATTTCCAAGTGGACAACTCAAAACAGTACAGTTTTAATCCAAATACATTAACAGGAAAACCAAGTCAAATGTTTCTTAAACGTAAGTTAAAATGATTATGTGCAGCAATACTGCATTGCTAGAATAGATCAAATGACCTCATCGAAGATGTTTGAGAAGGTGTCAAACTTATCCATGTTAAGTTTAAAAATTTCAACTGTGAAAAGCTCTCTAGCTAACCATCTGTTTATCTAGTTCCTCCTATATATAATCAAATTTCTTTCAAACAGGAAGGCTTATATTGACAGAGTAAATGAGTCCAAATATTTGGCTTCACTTTAATTAATCAAATAAAATTAATCTTTCAACTGAAGTGAAGTTTACATTTGTCTGTTTGGTCTACAATATTTTTGAAGGATATTCATAATATTTTGTACACTACAAAAAGCATATCTACTTTTATTTGTATTTCAAGCAGCTGGCCTGGGCATATCATCATAGATGAGAAATGTTCTTAATTGGGGTATCATCTCTATACTGGATTTCAATCTTACAAAAGGGAGCAAAGCTTGCAAAAATACTCATACTTTAGAAATATTTTAATTCACGCAAGTGTTAGGTATCCATGGTTCTATTACGTGCATTAAATTTTCGGAAAAAAATTTAGCTTCAGATGAAATTTCAGGCTCAGAAAGCCTAAATTAGACATTCTGAAAGATTGTGAGATGATAAGACTGTTAAAGAAAGTGAAGGGCTATTGAGAAAAATGGGGCAGATTCTTTACTAATGTTGAATAGCAAAATTCAGTGAGGCACTAGGAGGAAAATTTATGTCTCAACACACCATCAGTTCACAGTAATCTCCTTTCTATCATATATGGTAAGCATCGTCCACAAAAAGTAAACCAAGAGAACTGCTTTTACTGAATAAACACATACTTGAACGAGAAATGTTTTGGTGATTAAAGTATCCGAATAGTAATTCAGCAATTGCTTTTCACTAGTCAATTAATGCCCGAGAACACCGAGTTATTTATAAAGTTACAGTATTTTTTGTGTAAAATAACTAGTTCAGATCCTGATTTAGAAATTAATCTGAGATTTAATTTCTTCCATCAGATTATGTATTTATGATAAATTAAAGAATCATAATTTATCACAAGTCCCTAGAATAATAACTATATCCCAATCTATAAAAACAATGTGTGTGTAAATGTAACACACAAACTTCTATTCACAAATAATTAGCTTCCAGGATTGTGTCTGACAACCTTTAATGATCATAAATTTCCAGCTCATCTTTTGTCATCGCAATCAATTTATCACTAAAACAGTTTTTGAGGCATAAAATAAAGTGTGTCTCTCATATTTGAATATTTCATATTCAGCATTTAAGCATGCTGTTGTCATCCACCGCTACATTCTCCTCATTGCCAAGAGATGGCGCTATGGGTTTTAAATCTCAGAGCTAAAATCCCAAAACAGAACTGAGCCCTTTTTAGTTTGTTTCTTCCTTAATTCGTGGACAGCAGACAAGCCCTAAACGTGTTCACTTTTTTATCCCAACAATTTTTCTTTCTCCAAAAAAAAAAAAAAAAATCGAATGTTTTTCAAGATTCAATAAGATAAGCTTCGAAAGGAGAAACACGTGTAACACAAGTATTATCAGTCCCTAGGGGGTGCGACTGAACGCAGGAGTACGTCCAGGTACGAAGGAGGGAGTGAATTCTTCAGAAACTCTTTTCACAAGTTTTCCTCTATCCGTGCATACTACCCGATCGCTGGGGTCCCAGCAGTGGTAGACGGGCGCCAAATTCTTCTCTCGCTATACGTGCCCCTCCCCTTAAAAGTCGCGGCAATGGGAAGATCCCTCGGGAGCCAGATGAGCCCTTCGCTGCGAGCCCGGGGACACGCCTGCGCGCCCGCGTGGGCCGCGCCGTCTCGCTGAAAAAGCTGCTTGTCTAGGGGCTGAGCGTTTCCCTTCAACGTTTGTTCAAACTTAAACCAACTTGCCGCCAAACAGTCTTGAGGATCAACCTCTTTCCTTTAAAATACACAAAGGGAAAATCTTCCCGAAAGAACTTTATATCAACAGGTTCCTGCTTTTCCAAGGTCGAAGTCCTTGGAATTGCCAAGAACTTCAGATCAACCGTAAGGCTGGGGCCCTTGGCGCACTGCCAGTGATGATCCAGCTCCCAGGGCCCCGGCACCCTCGCTGCCCTCCTCCTCATTAGGCCCGCCAATCCCCAACACACACGTGGACCCATAGCATCTCTCTGCATTGAGCTTTGTGGGACCTAGCCAACAGGGTAAGAAAATATTGATGACTAAACGAGGCCGAAAGGCTTGACTTCACCTTGATGGGCTTGAAGGTCTCCGCCACCAAGTAGATCCTGCGTTCCCAAACACGGCGGGGGCGCAGGATGATGAACCTCAGCTGTGCGGGCTTCAAGCTGACCCAAGATCCACCAGACAGCGTGGGGCGGGAGAGGGGCGGGGGGTAGGCAAATGCAACTTCAAGGTCAACGTGCCTCTGACTGGGACTGGAGAGCGGCCAAGGGTGCTCGGGCCTGGAGCGCTGGGGGCGCGCCCTGCTTGCGCGCGCTGGACGTGGCGGAGGAGGGCTTGGAGCCAGTACTCCTCGGCGGTTTTGTGACAGAAAGTCCCTCTGGGTCGCCGCAGTCCCTGCCTGACGCGACCTCCCAGGCTGGACTCCGCCGCCGCAGGGTATGCGCAGCCCCCAGAGGGTTTCCGTCACTCTCAGGGAATGTGCTTTTCCTGAGCAGCTCCCAAGCGAAAGTTCATGTCATTTAAACCAAACTTTGCTTTTTACTTTTTAGAATGTTCTCAGGTAGATAAATTGAAATGCAGACACACAAGGAAAATTCTCCCTTTCAGAAAACACAGATACTCAAATCCCAGTCTTTTGGGGTTCTCCTAACTTTTAAATCTAGATAAGTAATAAGCTGTTTATCAGGGCTATAAAAATAACAAAGAGGAACTCCTGGCTTTGCTCTTTAATGACGGATTAGATCGTGTTCCGTTCTGATTTTACGTGGGTTCCTATTTCAAATTTCAAGCAAATATTAAGGAAGACGATCACTAAGAAATGTAAGTGACCTAAAAAATTAGTTTGGTCTAAAACGCAATAGCTCTGTAATTTCAATGCGGTGCGGCTTGCTGAGTATTTAAGAATCCTTTCAAAGCCGTAGGTGTGTTCCTTCCTGCTGTAACAAAACTGTATTCATCTTTGCACAACATGCGCGGGCGTCTGTAAATTTGGTACTCAACACTCGGCCAAGAACGCTCCCTATCCTGATATGTGTCTACCAACCAGCCTCAATGCACCAATCAGCCCAGTACCAAGAGCGCCCTGCTGGGTGTCCCTCGATGGCGCCCACCCCACTGTCTGGACCACGGAGTGGCCTGAGCTGCCACACCATGACTGGGCAGAGGAAACAGTCCCCTGCGTTTCCTGTCCCCCAATCGCTTCGGTAACTCACCCGGACCTTCTCTGAAACTGCACAGACTCAGAGGATTTCGCTTCCAATGTTTCATTTCCAGGGGTCATCTGTGGGTCAGAAGTTTTGGCCGCGGGCTAATTTCCCACCCTTTCTTTCCAGGCAACCAGAAATTTTTTATTTTGGCTTTTCCTCTGCTCTCCTTACAACTTGCTAGTTATAGCAGGAACCCAGGCCCTTTCCCCTCTTCTTGGCAGAGCAAAGTTCAAGCGCAGAGCTTTCTGGAGCTCTTAACGGCCAGAGGGTGCTAAGTGAGCAGGTGACGTCAGCCCTTCGCTGGCCCGAAACCAGGCGGCGGGATCCCACTCAAGTGAGGAGAAAGAGCCTAGGCCGTGACTTAGGGCTGGTGACGATTAAACCAGGTAACGAGACACCGGGCAGATGTGTTTTCATTGCCCTGTGAGATAAATGCAGCGTTAAGTGCCTGACAACTTCCCAGAAGCAATCAAGCAAAAGTTTACGAGTGCATAAACCTCAAAGACCATTCCCCGACGGTTGTTATAAGGCCCACATTTAAAGCTCCTATAAATTCTTCGGCACTTTCCCAAATCTAAGTTTCCAGGGACTATTAAGCAGTCACCTCCTCCGAGAAGACTAAGGGGATTTTCTTGAACCGCCAAGGAAAGAGGTTTGGGGCTCCTACTGAGTGAAATAAAGCTGCGCAAAAGTTTGTTCCGGAAGTTTCGATGGCGGAAGCGGGGAGCGGGGGAAGAGGAAGGAGGGCGTGGAAGTGGGGTCCGGGAAGGGCCAGGAGGTGCTCTTCGGGGCTGAGTTATCTGGCAGCGGCGCAGGACCGGAGTCTGTCGGGGGTCGCGGATCTAGCGGCGCCTTGGCCGCTTTCGGCGGTGGCCCCAGCTTGGCCAGTCCGGTCCTGCAGGGCATAGCCCCATGTGGCGCTCGCATCCAAACCTATAGCTCCCACCCGGCCCGGACATGGTAGCTCCTTCACCCTCCTAGTGCCCACCGAGTGGCCGGCAGGAATACAGGCGTCCTGCGGAAAGTGCCAGCGCTCTAGAAAGGGGAGCAGGGAGAATCGAGTCAGACACTGGAAACGTGTCTCCACTCCGCCCAGAGCCACGACGGTGCCAGCCTCGGTCCTCCCCTAAGTGGCCAGAGTTCTTTGGTCAGTTAGTATCAGGCACACACGACTCACCTATGTTTATAGAGAACCTTTGTTTATGATCCCGGTGACAACAAAGCTGCTAATTGAAAAACAGTAACAGGAGCGTGTCGTTAGCTTCCTAAAGCTGGAGGTTAATAGCTGCGCGCGTCGGGGGACGGAGGCGGGAGGGAAGCGGTGAGCGAGGGGCCGCCCCGCACGTCTACGTGCTTTGGGGTCCCCAGGCGAGACACGTGGCCGGCTCGAGCCTTCCAGAGCCGCCGGCCCGGGGCCCAGGCTGGAAAGCGTCCCGCAGCTCGCCTGCTCTTTCTCAATCTTTGGGATCCAGTCAATCCCAAGGCACGAGGGTAACTGATGACTGCGTACAATTTCCGTCCCGGTGAGATTGAATCTCAGGCAATTATTTTGAAAAGATACCGCTGGGCCCCTTTTCCTCAG
This sequence comes from Lipotes vexillifer, assembly GCF_000442215.2. Taxonomy (NCBI): domain Eukaryota; kingdom Metazoa; phylum Chordata; class Mammalia; order Artiodactyla; family Lipotidae; genus Lipotes; species Lipotes vexillifer. The sequence goes on from NW_006773723.1 coordinate 370,535, forward strand.
GTGAAAATGCAGACGTTTCTATGCCGTCCTCACCCCTCCTTTATGAAATAAGGCGCCCAACTGTTCTGATATTACCATTCAAAAACAGGTTCTGTGGCGAACCTCATTTGTGAATCTATTACAGAGATTAATAGATTATTTCTCCTTTTTCAACTAATTCTCAGTGGGGAAATTTAACCATATGGTAAGGAGAGAATTAGAATTTCATCACATTAGAGCAAAATGTAATGAAAAGAGTCCAACACCTGGGGCCAACTCTGAAAGCCACAATTAAAAGGTTTTTAATGAAACCAGAGAAACCAAAAATTTCATAAGCTTCAGTAATTCTGCCACATAAGAGAGATTTACTGGAGGGTTTTGGGAAATATTGTTTTTACTTATGTCATAAGGATGAAAACCAGCTGCTAAATACCATGTGCTCCCAGACATGGGACACAGGAGCTGGAAGACCGCGTGTACCATTTCCCATCCGAAGAGGAGCACTTGTGTTCACACTTCGCCTTCCTCTCCCTCCAAGAACAACCGAGGCGGACCCAGATGTCCCTGAATGGCTTCCTAGCTATGGCGGCTACGTTTCTGGGTAAATAAATACGCACAAATGTCCTCCTTGGTGTGTGAGAGGATCTGACTACCGGTGAAGCTGACTCTTCCGAAACAGCTGGATTTTCATCTTGAGGAAAGTTTGAGCAATCAGTTTCTTCCTGTTTAGGAAATCCTGTGCTTCATGAATCACCATCACTGTAGCCGTTCTTTGGAGACGGCTGCAAAAGCACCCCCCTCCCTTTAAAAAAATCTAATGGGCTGAATACGCAACTCGATCTTCATTTTCTTTCTCTCCTCCTCCACCCCTCCTCTCCCCTCTCCCCCCCCCCCCCCCCGTTTTCTTTTTCTTCCTGAATTGGTTGTTTTCTTTGTGTTCCACTTTCCTGATGATTTTGGTCTGACGTCTTCATTTGAGGAGGCTTTCCTCAAATTCAGTCCGGGTAGGAAATGGGCAGGGAGTGGGTGAGCGGGGGCGGAATAAGGCAGTGTGTTGGAGCGGGGGGGGGGCAGGGGGGGCGATTGCTTTGCTGTCTTACTAGCTAAGAATCTTGGGTGAATTTGGGGCAAGCCAGCGGAGACACCACTTCCCCCCGAAAATCCCATCTCCACATCCAGACCAGTGTCATCCTAGGAACAGGGGTGGAGTATCAGCCTCCCCAGGAAAGGGTCATGTAGCACAAGATGAGACAGTAGTGGCGAGGGAAGGGCAGTGGGGAGGGGGGTGCAGTGGGGGGAGGTGTCTGCTTTACACGGGACTCCCAGGCTTCGCCGCCGATCTACAATTTGCTGAAGGAGCAAAGAACATCCTCGGCTCTAAGTAGGGCTTTTAGTGTGCTCATTGATGAGTGAAAGTCGCCACACATGTCAAGCTAAAGGCAGTTGTTGGGTTACTAACAGGACCCAGCGCCTTGCAAACATATGCGCTAAGCTGTGTATACAGATGGCAGGCAGAATAATGGAGCAGGCGCCTTTTATAAAGCTCTAGCTGCTGCCTGTCTTCAGACCTGGGGAATGAAACTATTCAGACTCGCGGCCAGATAGCGCCTGCGATTGTTTGTTACCGTTTTAATCCTATTAATTAAAACGTTAACCTGATTGGGTAGAAAGCTCTGTCCCAACAGGCGACTCTTCTTCATAATAACCTACTCAGAGATAATGATGTAAAAGACTCCCCCGTCTGTGGCGGCGGCTGGTTGATGGGTCCGGAAATCTCTTGAAGGTGAATCCAAGCAAGATAAACGGTGCGGAGAGGAGGCGCGGGGCTGGGCTCAGAGCGGCGGCGGCGGCGGCGGCGGCGGCTCCACTCCCTCCGCGCCCACCCTCCCACCATGCGGGGCCGCGGCCCATGGTGAGCCCCAGCAGGCAGCACCATCGGCTGGAGACGAAGAAGAAGAAGAAGAGGAGGCGGCGAGCGCGGGGGAAGGCGAAAAAGAAAAAGAAGGGGAGAGGGCTGCCAGCAGCACCGGGACCGACGCGCGCACCAGCCCCAGAGCCCGGCTCGGGCGCGGCTGCGGCGCCGCCCGACTCCCGAGCCCAGGCGGCGGCGGCCGGCGCTGGACCATGGAGCGCGGGCTGCACCTCGGCGCGGCCGCCGCGGGCGAAGACGACCTCTTCCTGCACAAGAGCCTGAGCGCCTCCGCCGCCAAGCGCTTGGAGGCGGCTTTCCGCTCCCCGCCCCCGAGCATGGACCTGTCCCTGGCGCCGCCGCCTCGGGAGCGCCCGGCGTCCTCCTCCTCGTCGCCTCTGGGCTGCTTCGAGCCGGCTGACCCCGAGGGGGCAGGGCTGCTGTTGCCGCCGCCCGGGGGAGGCGGCGGCGGCGGGGTGGGCGTCCCCGGGCTGCTCGTGGGCACCGCCGGCGTTGGGGGCGAACCTAGCCTGAGCAGCCTGCCGGCTGGGGCCGCCCTGTGCCTCAAATACGGCGAGAGCGCCAGCCGGGGCTCGGTGGCCGAGAGCAGCGGCGGCGAGCAGAGCCCCGACGACGACAGCGACGGCCGCTGCGAGCTGGTTCTAAGGGCCGGCGGCGCCGACCCGCGGGCCTCCCCGGGCGCGGGAGGCGGCGGCGTCAAGGCGGCCGAGGGCTGCTCCAACGCCCACCACCACGGCGGCGCCAGCGCCCCCCCGGGGGGCCCGGCCGGCAGCGGCGGCGGGGGCAGTGGCGGCGGGGGCGGCGGCGGCGGCGGCGGCAGCAGCAAGAAATCCAAAGAGCAAAAGGCGCTGCGGCTCAACATCAACGCCCGGGAGCGCCGGCGGATGCACGACCTGAACGACGCGCTGGACGAGCTGCGCGCGGTGATCCCCTACGCGCACAGCCCCTCGGTGCGGAAGCTCTCCAAGATCGCTACGCTGCTGCTCGCCAAGAACTACATCCTCATGCAGGCGCAGGCCCTGGAGGAGATGCGGCGCCTCGTCGCCTACCTCAACCAGGGCCAGGCCATCTCGGCCGCCTCCCTGCCCAGCTCCGCAGCGGCGGCGGCGGCGGCCGCTGCCCTGCACCCGGCGCTCGGCGCCTACGAGCAGGCTGCCGGCTACCCGTTCAGCGCCGGGCTGCCCCCGGCCGCCTCCTGCCCGGAGAAGTGCGCCCTGTTCAATAGCGTCTCCTCCAGCCTCTGCAAACAGTGCACGGAGAAGCCTTAAACAACCCCCCACGCCCGAAAACCATAAGACCGACCCCAAAGCTAGAGGAGAATGCTAAGCTGCTCCCCACCCTCCTTTATTTGGTCCTCTCGTAGTCGTGAAACACTTGCAGAGAAAACAAAGCAGAGGCGAGAACTGCGGAGAACTATCAGAGACAAACGGGACTTCTGGCCTCGACATCCCCAGAATCTCGGTCTTCGGGGTGGGGAGGGAGGGAGGAGGGAGGTGGAGTTGGGAGAGAGTATGGATGTCTTTTTTTCCTCGGAAAAGTGGCAACTTTGGTGGCAGCCTAGACCGCGAGGAAGCAGAGTTTTCCTTTAAGGGTAAAAAATAAGTTGAGAAGTAGGTGTTATTAAGCGTGGAGAGTATTACGTGGCAAAATAGTAATCCTACTAATAATTGTGAATTTGGCCAGTGCTGAGGGGGAGAGGAGTCGTCCGGGGTTGGGTGGCTTGTGGCACGGAATATTCATTCACACAAATCAGAAAGGGCACTTGAAAATAAATTTTGATTCTGAGCCAGGAGAAAAACTTGAAATGTAGATTTATTTAAATGAAGAAAAAAAACAAAAAACAAAAACAGGAAGAGACACGTTGCTATGAAAGACTTGTATTTTTTATTGTCTCTGAACTTTAATCCTGTGAAAATGCTCAAAAGTTTTGGCAAGAGTGATATTAAAAAAAAAAAAAAAAACTGACTGTGGCTGAAAGAATTGCATTTAAAAATATTTATGTGCACCTTGTTACTTTCCACTCTGCAATGATGTATTAACGATTCATGGTATTTATTTGTTATTCTTCAATGACCCTTCCACATCAACAGTATTTATCCTGTGTTAAGGTCATGGGGTCTTATGTGCAGATTTTTTTTAATGCCTCTAAAATTCTGTTTTATAGATTAACTTATATTGTGTGCCAAGTGTTTAAAAGGGTTTATTTGCCAACAAGTATGAAGAAACATATTGATGTATCTGAGCTGCTTAGGTTTATCAAAGGTCACCTGGATATCTTCAGCTGCATTATCCCTGTATTTAAATTGAGCTTTAATAAATTGCTTCAGTCCAAAAATTACAGGAAAGGTGTATTCTTAATTGATGAATGAATTGATCTCTTTTTTTGAAAGGGGACTCCTTTGCATTCTAAAAAGGAAAGACATCACAGCAATAGATCCTATAAGTAAGAACATGCTAAGCAAATATTTTTCCAGGCTGTGCTGTGCATTTTTAAAAGGTCTAATTTAATTGCTTTTAATATATGTATACATATATAAGTTATTTTAACTGTGGAGAATTATTTAAGTTGAAAGACTGGTTTGATTTGCCTATGGTGTGAAATCCTTTGTTATTTTTCTAAAAAATTTTTTAAAGAAATAAAATAAAACTAAGGAAGAGCAAGAAGCTATTTACCCAAAGCGAGCTTTCAGTTTTAGTTTGCATGGCTGTTTGCCTGCCTTTCTATCCTACGAAAATCAAGAAAACCTTTTTTAAAAACGGAGTCCTGCTATTTTCCACTCCTTGCAGATAATACTAATTCAGTTTGTCAGGTTGGATGGTGAGTGGGGAGCTATGATGGATCTATTGGCGGGTTTTGGATGTGTAAAGAATGATATATATATTAAATAGGTCAATCAGACTATGACAGCTATGTACAACCATTTGTATGTGTATCTATGTCAGAGAGAATCTTTATTAAAATATTTTGATCAAACATTTCATTATGCTGTGCTTTGTGGAGGGAGCAATCACCTCTCTTCTGTGTTACTCTTTGCTTGAAAGGTAACAAAAAAGAAAGGAGTTTCAGAGAAGGTGGAACTAAAGTTTTGTCAGGGATACACAATTAGGAGCAGCCCTAGTTCACTTGTTCACTTGTTAAAGGACAGTGGCTGGGCCTGGTCATTGGAGGACTGATAAATGGGGTCAGTGGTGAGACCCAGAGGAGGTCCAGAGCTCCCGTTGGCTGGCATGAACTTTGAAGGCCCTGTTTTCCCTGGAATTCTTCTCCCACTCTGTATGGCATTGTTAACTACCATGCCAGGGCCCATCAGAGAGGGTAAAGTTTCTTAAAGAGTTTTTATCAAAATTTCCACCTCCAACTTCCTAAAAGCCAAGGAAAAGCAATGGATTTGGATTCTCTGAGGATGGATTGTATTGTGGCTTCTTCCCCCTGTTTTTTTTTGTGTGTGACAGAAGAATCGACCAGGTTGAATTATATGCGTAAACAATGCCCATAGAGATTTTTTTTAATGTTCTAGTGTTGCTTGTTAATGAGATTTGTAAGGGAGTATGTTTGGATTGGGTTGGGCGTTGATTCTATTAAAGAATGTCTGTATAGGCTTGTATTTGGACTTTAATAATGCCCTCAAATTTAGAAGGTTTGATTTTTATTGTGGTGGAGGTTAAAGAGACGGTGATGGTGAAGTTATAGTGTTTCCTCTGTAGGCAGTTTGCTAAATGCGTTTTGGTCTGTGTAGCCTCAGCCCATAATGATATCCCTAAATGCCATCAAACTTAGCGGGGGGTGAGGGAGGGTATTTTCTGCTCCACTTGCCATCAAAAAAGATTAATCAGAACCTGTAACTTTTCAGAAAACGTAACAGCAAAGGACCTTGAAGCTGAAGCCCTCCCAGTCTGGGAGTGGGAGTAGAGGGAGGGAAGAGACCAGGGCAGCCCCCAGGCAGGAGGAGACCCGTCTCTCAGCATTTACCAGACAAAGCCTGGGTGCGTCTAATTATGATTATTAAAACAATTTCCATGACGATGTCTAATATTATGTTAATTTGAAAACAACTGTGTATGAAAACTGTCTACTATAATACCTAAATTCATTTAATGAAACACATCGTTAAGGCAATTAAACCTCCTGGATGTGATTAAGAAACATAATTATGACACTGTTCTGCGCCATAATTGGGTGCCTTTAATCAAGGGGTAAAGTGATCAGCAACACAGCCATTAGTTTGTATTGTTCTGGCCCTGCTGTCCATCATTCTGATTAGGAATTAACCACAGCCGCCATCAGTCGAATTGTTTTTTTTTTTTCTTTTTGCATGTTAACATTGTAGGGGACACAATCGCCTCAAGATTCAACTGCTTAATATTTCTCATTATTAAGAAGGCCTCCTTGATGTATTCCCTCTGTAACCTCTGTGCTGTTCAACTAGTATTAGAAATAGTACAAATAACAAATCTTGAACTTCAGGAGAAAAAGGAAAGCTCACCCTCCTTTCACCCTTTAATAACTCAGTCTCCAGCCCTTAGTCCTGAAGGAGACTGGAAATGATTGGGGGTTGGGGAAAGGAGGCCCCAATTTTCAGACAAATTAATTCTCTTTCCAAATCCAGGAGCTGACCAGCGTTGGGTTCTAGGAATAAATGTGGGACATCTAAAAGGGGCAGGGGAGGCCTTTTCGGTGATTTACTTAGGTGGCTTTCCCTGCGCTAACCCCAATGTTTCCAAAGTTTCATTAGCAGCAGCTTTTAGGGAAGGAAACCAATGATTGAAGAGAAAATTCTTCCCACACCCGGCAAAACCCCCGGCCGCTTTCCGGGGCCCCTGGACTCCTGGATTTCAGCCCAGTATGGAAAGTTGGCCCACACACTTGTGGGCCCCAGGATGTCCTTCCAGTGTGCATCATCTACTTCGGGACTGGGTGACTGAACACCAGGGAATCAGCGTGGTCTTGCTGAAGTGCCCTTGGGCCAAAACAGAAATCCTGGCCCCTAAAACTGCGGCGTCTGCCAGAGAACCTCGGTCAGCCCCAGAGCCTTCGTCCACCGCGCTTTGGGGCGTTTCTCCAGGGAGCAGGGGACGAGCCCCGCTGCTCAGGTTTCTTAGGAAACTGACACTGGGCAGAGGAGGCCGAGCGAGGAGCCAGAGTCCCACCTGGGCTTTTATTCCACCGGTTTCCTTCTCTAACTTCTGTCTAATTTCAATTTCCTTCTCTAATTTCGAATTCCCATTTAGGTCTCATCTCCAGCTTGACATGGGGTACCTACAGGAGTGAAGCGCGTTGAGGCTTTTCGTGGACTCCTACAGGACCAGCAAATGATCACCCTCGAAGAGCTCACTAGTTACCCCTCCTCCCTCCCCGTGGTGCCTGTGTGTGTGTGTGTGTGTGTGTGTGTGTGTGTGTGTGCGCGCGCGCGCGCGCGCGCGTGTGCCTGAGCGCGCGCTCAGCAATGCGCTCTCCACTCTCAGTAGCTGGGCATCCCCTCCAAGACCCTGTGTAGAGCTTAAATTCCGCTCCCTCCTATGGCACCCGGCACCCATCCTTCCTGCCAACAGCTCTCTAGGGAGGGCCAAGGCTCCACAGGGTTCCCGTCTCCGCGCTCACGGCCCGGATGCCGAAACCCAACCTTTCTACGCGCCCGGGACCCTGAGATTGCTCCAGCATGAGTGGCATTGACTTTTCCAATGTAATGACTTATGAAAGATATAATCATGTGTTAAATTGAATCCTCCGTTTAACTGTTAATGGTGTGCTCTGGGCACATTTACGTATTAGATGCTATGGTAACTAATTACCACTAGAAAAAAGGATAATACACTTCCCAGACTTTGAAAAATAATGATGAGAGTTCACTTCCCGGCTCGCAGCACACAGTGGCGGCTCTGCCGGGCGGAGCGGCAGAGCGGAGACCCGAACGTGTGCCGGTGGAAGGAGGGAGGTGGTGAATCCTGGTCGGGAGAGGCTCCTTGGTAAAAGCTTTCAGGAAAATGCGATTCAATGGGGAAGTGAGGGATGGGGAGGGCCCACTATACGGTGCTGCCTCTAAACAGAATTAAATTGCAAAACAAACGTCAGAAAGGGAAGTATTCTTTTAATTAAAATGCAGGTCAGGCTGAATTAATCACGTGCCAAGCAACTTTACATCAATTAACATTTTTTGTTGTGTGGGCAAAATACATGAGCCCATCTCCTTCAAGGTCTGCGTTGGCGCTTATAACTTGGATGCCCCTGGATCCGCCAAGCCAATGAGCTGCGGGTTGATTTAAAGATGGCCTTTTACATCAGACATTGGGCACAGTCGAAGGAAACGGGAAGGAAAACCAGGAGACAGCAACTTAAGGGTAAAAACAGTTCTCAGGGTAAGAGTCTTTTCCTCTCCCCGCCGGATCTCTCTGGCTCTTCGAATCGGTTGATGAGTGTTTACAAGAACCAGGGTTCTGTAGACTGTGCAAAATAGCCAGGTGTCTGTTTCGCCCCAGGGCCAGGGCCAGTGTTTGTGCTGGCGACCGGGAGGGCAGGAGGAAGGAGGGGGCAGCTTTTCCCGCAGGCCAGCCTGCCAGCCCAGGGTTGCAGACAGAACGACGTCCACAACACGAGTGCCCACCGCGCTGCTTTGCTCAGGCTGCGCCCCGGGAGGGACTCGGGATCCGCAGCCGCAGAGCACCCCTTCTCCTGGTCCTTCCCCTGCACTGACGTTCTGGGCCCCTTCTGCGGGGCGCAAGGCGCTTCAACCTCTAAGTGCCTAGGGACAGAACGCGAACTTCGGGGTCTTTGCCTCAAACTGTCTTTCGAGGGGAGGCACTAGGATGGGGTTGTCCCCTGACCCCCGTGGCCTGGAGAGTTCACCTGCAGATGACAGGCTTGTAAGAAGCACCCCGCAGCCGAGCCAATCCCGGGAATTCTGTGAAGGCGTCCCAATTTTAAGCCCCAAAGAGCTCATCACTTCCTAGCAAGGCAAAGAAAGTGTGCTCGCTTTCCTTGAGGCTCGATTTTGGTTAAATTCTATCACTTTTTCTAAATGACTCGTCTTAACATAATCCAGGAGACTTGTGGACTATTGCAGAACTATCAGGTCCCCCTGAGTGCGTGTGCATGTGCCTGTGGGACTTTTCTTTCTTTCCTCTCCCTTGTGTCCCCGAATTCCGACGATACAGAAATACAAATTAGAGAGCTCTGGAAGAGAAATTACTGGGCTGGGAAGGTTAGACTGCAAAGGGAAAGAGGGTTTTGCGGATACCAGCCCTCCAGCCCCCCACATCA
>NW_006773723.1:379823-426276 GCF_000442215.2 Lipotes vexillifer
CTTCCCAGCTTGGGAAAGAGTTAATTCTTTCCCAAAGACCATGGCTGCCCTTGTCTTCTCAACCTGATTCAAAGATGCAATAAAATAAGAAGCAAATTTATGATCTGTTTCAAGCATTTTATTGCTGTATTTTTAAATTCATATATGCACATATAAGAACTATGATCTGTGAATAATTTGAAATGCGATACTAGAATGATACATTTTAGATAAAACATAACCATATCTTTATATAATTGTCTCAGATTAAAAGAAAAAAGAAAAATAGGTTTCTAATGTGGCCCAAACTGAAAAACTAATGACAGCCATAAACTGCTAACTAACCATAAATTAACATCTTCATCAAATGCTAAAATGGTATCAGTGGTTATATAAAGCAATTATTATTTCTCTTTGTAAGTTTTAGAATAAAGTTCAGGGATATTTAAAGGACCCATTATTTACCAATGCTTCCCAATCTTAAAGATTTCATATTCTATTAGGAGGATGGTTGCAACTCAAATCTGTTATGTTAATAGGGATGTTTAGAGATGAGAATTTAGTTTTAAATATAAAAATGCTTCATGGCCTAACCTCATTTTATGCATTTACTCTGCTCTGGCAATTACTGAAGAACTTGGTGTAAGGATTTCTGTGTCAAATATCCTTATCTCCTCTCTGAAAATGGAAGACAAATAATTTCTTATTATGTGAGAGAGTCAGATTATGTACCTAACTGGTTAAAACATGAAATCATGCACTATCTGTTGAAGCAAGTGCAGCTTCATTTGCCATGCACAGTCTCTTTCTGCAGAGCTGTGGTCAAAATTCAGATGCTAAGCTGAGCCTGTCCCCTCCATCTGAGACTTCCATGAAAAAAAAACAGAAAAAGATTTTCCTAACCAGGCCTTCACAGAAACATGAAAAGCCAGGAAAGAGGAAAGGAAATCTATCTATTAAATCTATGAATGTATCAGGGCGCAGGGGCAGGGAATAACTTACTTTAATTTTCTTTTACAGAAGCATCAGGCATATATATATCTTTAAAGTGTAGATTTCTCAAGAGAGTGTAAGTAAAATCTGGAATTATTCAACAAAGTAAGCTCTTTTTAAAACTTAGAAAATTGTGTTTTTATGAAAACAAAATACCGATTTGGACTATGGAGGATCTGGGTGGAACACACGCAAATTATCTCTGCCACTCAGGTGTTACTTCCTGTGTGTTGCCCTATTGGGTAGTTATTGTGGATAAACATCTCCAAAGGTCAAGCATTAACTAAGATCTGCAACTAGCTAAGTCCTATGATCACTGTTTAGTTAACTTTTGACAAGCATTGTTTAGTCTGAGGACTTTCTTCTTTAAGAATGAATACTATTTTTATAGCTTTTCTTGTAAGTCTAAAATTAGTTTAAAATAAAGTTAAAAAAATACTGAACTTTAAAACGTGGAGAAAGCACTACCTGTATGTGCTTCTAGATTTAAAAAAATTCAAAAGTGATTTCAAATACTTTAAAAAATATTCCATTTAAAGTATAAAACAAAGGCATTTATAAAATTTTAAATATATTGGCCAGTTCTTAGAAGTTACAGAATGAAAGTATACTTCGTTTAAACAGTAATTTGAACATGAAAGACAAAATCACTTACTTAAAAATGTGGGTTATCAGGTAATAATGACATATGTTAACTTTAACTGTTAGTTCTTAGAAATAAAAGTTACATGAAATAAACGTTCTCTTGCAAACAAATAAGAACCTCCAGCTAATATGTGCTTTATAAGTGTTTAAATTTGACTCAACGATAAACCATTAGGTATTACTACAGTTACCTGTTACTTCTATTGCCCTAGTTTCTCCTATAAGCACAAAACTTGTAAGTTGTAAGGGAACTGAAATACCTCATGAGTCTATCTCTAAACATTTACTTTCTAGGTAGTCTGGAGTATATCATGTCTCTCCTTATAAAAATGAATACATTTAGGAATTAAGAACATAAACTATACCTCAAAAAATTAACAAAAACTATATCAAACACACTTAAAATTACCAGCATAGCCACTTTTTTTTTTTCTATTAGCTATATCCTCAATAGAAAATGCACATTATTACTCACATGACCATGGATAATGCCAGACAGTTCTGCAAAATTATTGTTTACTCAGTAAGTATTTTTTAGAGTAAAACTGAATGCGAAGATAATTATTTCATAGATTGTCCATTTAATGACATAATTTACACTAAGTGTTCAGCAATACTGAACTGCCTAGTTCAAATGAACAGGAACACTTTGAGTCTAGCGCGATCTTTAAAACATTAATGGAGTGTTTCTTAGAAAAGCTAAGTGTCCCAGTAAAATGCTGTATGTGCAGTTACTGAAGAAGCCACACTTCACCAACAGCATGTTCTGTGTTATGTTTTATTTACAGCTTGCATTTCAGCTCTACGAATACACAGAATACTGTCCAAATATTACTCAGCCTCATTCATTATCTGTGGTAAAGTGATCTGCAGAAGACGAAGACCACATCTCTCTTATGTGGAGAGAAATGGAATCTCTCTCCCATTCTTGTTGTTCTTATACCTCTCTCCACAAAATAATAGCTATTATTAAGAACTGCAGCCTAGCAAGGTCAGCCTGGTTAAAATAAACTTGCTTCAAAACTTATTAGTCACTGATATTACTTGGATCTGTTTTTATTTCCCACATAAATAGCTAAGTGAAAATACATAGAAACATATTCTGAATATAACAATGTACTTTTATCGAAAGTATGAGAAAATAAAAATACATGTATATGTATGTGTCGGGGGGGAGATGGGGATTTGGGGATCTTCAGACAGCAAAATTATTTCCCAAATAATTTACTATTTGTAATCAAATCTTCTGTCACCCAACATGCTCCTAGTAGGGAAATAAGGGGACACAGTCATTCACCTGTGCTTTAAAAGTTAATTTATTGGCTTGTAAATTTAAAAAACAACATTAATTGAGTTACAAAGCACTTGCATTTCTTACCTAAGGACTTTTCAAGATAATCTGCTTCCTCATAAATCCACCTATATACCATTTTAAAATCAAAAGAGTATGTTTATTCAGGACAAATTTTTTTTTTTAATATACAGCACTCCTCTGCTTAAAAAATATTTTAAAATGTAAGTATTGCCAAATTACCTCCTTTAAAAAATTGTTCAGGAGAGATTTTCACGAATTAAATTTATCTTACTCAAGATATTATAAACAAAGTAAACATTTAAGCAAAAAAGTTCCATAGTCAATGATCACTGCTTTAGATTAACACTCTGAAGTATAATAAGTAATAATTGCTTTAGAGAAACATTAGAGAGCTTTATGTGATCATCCACTGTAATTTAAAATAATGCTACAGGGAACTTAATCTTGGCTTGCTAACTTTTTCCTAATTGAGTATGTGAATATGAATACCTAATAATGCAGTTCAAGTACGTAATGGTTTGCAATATTGGCAAATTTAATAGATTAAAGCAGTGTACATTCTCAGGGCATACAATTCTTGTTTTATAATTACTGACATTGTTTTATATGAAGATCAAAGTCTAGATAGTTTTTGTGCTTTGATCTTTGAAATTGGTTTTAAGATTCCATGGTTAAATTTGAAGAATTAGCTTATAGGAAATGCTACCCAAATTATTTTTCATGAGAAAATAAACAGAATCATGCAAATTTTGAGTATAGAAGCTCCTTTGCCTCACACTTGTGACCCAAAAGTTAATGAGAAAATGGAGAAAATATAATGAGGTATGCCAGGAAAGCCAAACAAGGCAGATAAAAGTCCCCGAATAGGTTGCTTATCAGCATTCCTTACTCAGTGATAAGTAACTTTTTCCTGAATATCTTCAGAGCATTTAGTGTTTGCTAACTGAATGCTTCATTACTGTTGGTCATTGATATAAAATAATATTTTTAGTTATTCATTTTCTTTAATTTGAAATTTAGAGGAGGCTTAAAAATGAAAAGATGGGTTTTTACTATATGTAAAATACAGCTTTTAAAAAATTCTGAAGCCTCAATGATTGTATTTGGTTTTCGTTATTTTTAACATATAATCACAATACTTGATGTATATGTTTTATTGTATGTAATTAGGCTCATAGTAATTTCTCATTAGAGAACACTAATTTGGAATGAGTGATGGAAGTTTCGTTAGAACTGGTGATGAATCAGAATTTTAAAATAGTTTTAAGGAGATGATTTATTACAACTACACTTATAATAAATTAGTTGGGTATGTACCGTGTTCTCTAATAAATTATGTGTTCTTGAAGAAGGGTAAACCAGTGCACAGCATCACATCTCGGATAGAGGAAATGCTCAATGAGTGTTTGACTGAATAAATGAATAATGAATTAACTAATGACAAAAAATGGTTCCCTTTAACAAATACAAAAGAACAGTTTTTAAAAGGCACAACATTGTCAAAGTATCTCTTTTACAACTTTAATTTTGTATATTGCATTACACTTTTCAAAGTAATTTGCACATCTTACTGTGTTCAATCCTCATAATGAACCCTGGTGTCAAAAGGCCTTCATATTTTTATTTTGCAAATATGGAAACTGAAGCACTGAGAGGCAAAGTGACTTGTTGATGAAAACAAACCAGTTATGTCATAGCTAGAATCAATGTCTTTTAACTTATTTCTCCATGACATTTATTCTATTTATAAACAATCTTTAATTACCAGATTTAAGCCTGTCACAAGACTCTCTTGTTTTGGTTCTACCACCCATTGCTTTTATGTAATATTTTACATAATACTTCTACTCTAAATTCCTTTCGCTATAAATTAAGCAGAAATTAGAATGGAATACTTTCCTGTGCTCTCTCTGCTGTAGCAGCACAAAAGTGTACTACTAAGATGAATTTAAGAATCTGGAGGCTTCCACTTCAGGCAACATGGTGGAATAGATGTCCTAGTACAAAACGAATGGGCTATACTTTGTGGCAGGCAGAAGATAAAGCTTGGGGCCTAAGCGGGGCGTGTGTGTGTGTGTGTGTGTGTGTGTGTGTGTAATCCAAGACCTGTACACAAAGCCAAGAATTTGCAGAGACAGCACCCTCAGTAAGTGACTTAGAAAGAAACCTTGCTCCACAGAGGACTGTGGGTATACTTGCCTGTCTCAGCCTTGGCTTTGGGTAAAGGGGAAAAAAACCCCAGAAAGTCTCTCCTGTCTATTCCTACTCATAGGGTTGCAGTCTGGCTGATTTAGGGCTAGAACCCACACTATCTATGTTGTTCCCAATCCCCTTTCAAAATACTCAAGTTGAAAATGTAAAGCGATCTGAAGTGGATAGTAACACCAGCAGTCAGACAAAAGCAAACGCAAATTCTCTCTGGAGGTGTGAACTTTAAACTCAGGTCTTAAAAAAATGTCCAGAGATAAAATTCCAAGGAACATGGGCCCAGTAAACAAGCCATCCTGAGGAAGAGTTAAAAGAAAAGCAAACTACGGAATCAGACCATCACAAAACACTGATGATGTGGAAATACCAGGTACAGAATGGAACACAACAAGCCTGGAACATCTCAGAGAATGAAGGCTGACACGGCCTGTGTGTGTGTGGGCACGCTTGTGTGCGTGCGTGTATGTGAGCGTGTGCATGTGGGCGTGCGCACGCGTTCGTGTGCACGCGCGTGTCCGTGCAAGTGTGTGTGCGCGTGTGCATGTGTATGTGCGCGCATGTCTGCACGCGCGTGTGAGTGCGTGTGCGCGCGCGCGTGTGGTGAGGCTGCTGATGACAGGGTTTGTAGCTCAGGGTGGAGGGTGGAGCACACAGTAGTGGGAGGACGTCTAGGTTCTCCTTTGGCCTCTCCCCCCAAATTAACTGTCCCACCAACACAGTTTCCAACAGTGGGTAAATAGAGCATTAAAACATGGTGGGTGCACATTATGGGTTACTATACAGCAGTTAGAAGCAACAGATTAAATATACATAAAGTAATATGGATATATCTTTAAAAATATAGAGTGTAGTTAAACATTAAGAAGAATAATGATTTATAGAATATACATTTATGAAAATTAAACACATATGCACCCAAGATAATAACATATGTTTTGTAAAAACACATACAAATAAAAAGATACACACCAAACACAGACTATTTGCCTCTGATGGGGAGGGGTATAATGGTGGACATTAGCGATAAAATAGAATGAGTAAATAAAGCCAGAGGGCCTTGTTTGGGCCAATTATAATTGTGTACCATGAACTAAGGGGCATAAGGCATGTGATCACTCAGTCCTATGAACCTGAGGTTAAAACGAAAAGAAGGAAGAAACAAACTCGATGGATGGGTTAAAGAGTAGAATAAACTGGCAGATAAATCTACAGATGCAAAGAAATTACCGAGAATGTAAATTAGAGGCGGAAAATGCGAGGCAGAAAAGGTCCAACAACGTGGAGTACAGAGAGGGATACAGAGCCTGAGGGAGGAAATACTCAAAGAGATAATGACTGTGAACATTCTACACTTCATGAAAGACACCATGACATGCAATCATGATAAACAGAAACTAAGAACACCAAAGACAAGGAGAGCGTGTTAAAGCTGTCAGAGAGGCAGACTACCTACTGAATAACTAAACCGAATAAAGGCTAACCTCTTAAGAACATGAGATATCCTCAAAGCCCTGTGAGGAAATCACTGTCAATCTAGACTTGTGCATCTAGCGAAATCACCTTTCAGGAATGAGGGCAAAAAGGAAAACATCTTCAATCCGGCAAAAACAAAGTTTAGACCAGTAGACCTTCACTAAGGTGCACTTAGAGTATGGACTTCAGGAAGGAGAAAATAAATGCTAGAAAATCTATTTAGTTACTAAGTATGGTTAAGTATTTTATACTGTTATTTTTAAAATCAATTTCCTTTTCAAAAACAATAGCACATTTCCGAAATATCAGAAGTTCCAATGAATGCAGCATGAATTAACTGGGTTTAATTACCTGCTTTGCCTGTTTATATACAGCATCAGCAGTTAGGTAGGATGCCAGACAATCACTTGGCAATCTGATACTAGCAATCTTTGAATCCTCCACACTATGCTGCATTGTGGCATATGGAATTATACTGTATTACATAATGTTGTAATTCAAATAACACAAATAAACTCCAAGTCCAAGAGGTGAGGCGTCAAGAACAAATACTGCTATCTAGTTTCTCAGTTGGTGTAAATGGAAGCATTTAGGAAAGTTAATTCCAACACTGGCAGAACCCTTATAGTTTACACTGGAGCCAAATGCTACAATCAGTCCTGTACTGAGCTCAATATTTACTCCTACAATAAACCTAATACTAATGTCTAGGGCAATTGCTAATATATAACAGGTTTTTGTGTGTTCTTACACTGATAAATCTTATCAGTGTCTCACTTGAACATGAGTGGCCTTATATAACAAGAAATTTTGTTCTATTGAGCCACAGTATACAAAGTAATAAAGAACATTTATGGATGATTAAATATTGAAGTGAAGTTGAAGCATTTAATCTACTGCAAAACTCATTTAATGCAAACGTACCCTGGCAATATAGATATTATTGATATTATACTTGAAGGGAACATTTTCATCCAGTGTATCTCATGGAAATTTAATTTCCTTCTTCTCTGAGAACCTGGAATTTATTAGACTGTGTCCATTTCCAGCACAAATTTCCATTAGTACATAAAGTGTATTCTTACATATTAGAGAAGAATTTGTGACTTTAAAAAAATCCCACAGTGTCAAATCTATTGCCGTGAAGGCACATTTACTATGACACTTGCAAATCACAATATGTATGAAGAAACTTAAAAAAAGCTACTTTAAGTTAATCATTATGTTGATTTTGATGTCAATTTCATGCCACCATGCTGTTTCTTTCTTTCTTTCTTTCTTTCTTTTTTTTTTTTGATGGGTTTTGGGACAAAGTACAGACTGGACTGATCTCAGATCAAACAGAAATTGGCACTTTTAAAACAAACAAAGCAATTACATTTGAAGAAATTAAAAACAAATAGATGAGCTAAGGACATTTAGGTTGGCTTTGATAGATTTCTTTTCTTTCCTTTTAGCTTCTTTAAGATTTTACTTTGTACCTAAATAAAACATCAGAGTCTGGATACTGAATACCAAACAAAAAGCGGTTGTAGTTTAGTTCTAAGGGCTTATCATCAATTATTTCTGAATCAAAATAAGTTAAAAATACAACCAACAATTGCTTTATCTCAACTATTGCCAGAAATCGGCCTGGACATTTGCTGACTCCAAATCCAAATGGCATGTGGTAATACTTCAACTTTTTCCCTCTTTTAAAAAAGGTGGTTTTCTTCTTACCACTTTCTGTAAAACGATCAAATCTAAACTCCTGTAAAGAAGAAAACAGAGTGTTAAAATCAAAAATTTCCAGGAAATAGTTTGAGTTCAGGTTCACACAGTTGCCAGCTCTCCCTGCCCATCTTTTATTTATTTATTTATTTTTCCGGTACGCGGGCCTCTCACTGCTGTGGCCTCTCCCATTGTGGAGCACAGGCTCCGGACACGCAGGCTCAGTGGCCGTGGCTCACGGGCCCAGCTGCTCCGCGGCATGTGGGATCTTCCCGGACCGGGGAACGAACCCGTGTCCCCTGCATCAGCAGGCGGACTCTCAACCACTGCGCCACCAGGGAAGCCCCTCCCTGTCCATCTTAAAAGGCTTCTTTTAACCCAGCAAATACCAGGAAGTAAAACTTAACTAAGTGCAAATCATGTATGAACTTTCAAAAAACCCCAGTGTTATTAGAAAATTACTTCTCCCACATATCAAACAAATTCAAACTTTTCTATATGACTTTTCTTCACATTTCTCTCCTACGCTGAGTTTCCTAAGTATAGAGACAGTATTTCTGTTTTTGTTCTCTAAGGTGGGTCTCCACATACTGGCACTTGAAATACCCATGTTGGGTAGAGGGAAGGGCTCCTGCAGAGCTACCATGGTTAAGGGACAGTGAATCCCACTGGCCCCAGAGGCTGCCTACCTAAGGATCCCTCGTGTGCCCTTCTCTAACCCTTCCCATCAGCTACTGAGGGATGAGAAGGATGAGTTTAGGATTTAGTGTTGGGATGAAATAGATATTAAATAATAAGATTCGCATTAAGCACTAGAGAAGAACTAAGCCACAAAATCGGTCTGGCTTGTTTTTTGATGTTGTATCGACTTTCTCCTATGACAGCTCTATTTAGAATGAGTGTTCTTTGGGTTACCTCTCTTGGTTCCTGAGATGTTTTCACAAGTAAGTTATATTACTTGTTCCAGAAAATTACGGGACTGGTTTATGGAGGGTGTTGTGTCCTCCATCTTAATTTACTCTCGTGTGAGTCTCTGAGAGGACACTGAAGGACCTGATTTTAGCCCATGGTGAATTAAACCATTGATTACATTAATGCACATGGCACGCATAACAATGACCAAGTCTTTCCTGTACGCGGTGCTCATTAGCATTAGACCTGCTCAGCTCACAGCTTTGCTATGAACTATGAAGCCAAAGGCAAAGAAGCAGGTCAGACTGAAAGCATTTAGGTTATAGTGAAAACCCTACAGTTCACGTATAGATCCTGAACCCATCACAGATGATCTGATTTTCTCACTCAATGCCAGTATTCATGTCAGCAAAATCATTTCCTTTAAAGGTATTAGTTTTATCCCCAATTACCTAGGATACTGATGTTGATAAATATTCAAGCTTAGAAAACACATTTTGTGTGGTTTCTATTCCACCCCCTAAACTTGCAAGTTGATGAAATCATAATGGCAAAATTAATCTGCATCAGAGTGCAAGTATATTTTCCCACAGGTAGTTCTGGGATGTATCTGGATAGGATCTAACCAGTGCTAACCTAAAAGTATCTGTCCATCCTTGTAGTACGGATAAGGACATTCTCTGTGGACATCCACTTTGTTACTGGAGATAGGATGGCTATACGGTACTCTCTCCCAGTAAATCTTTTTCCTTTACTGGGGCCCAAGACTGCTTGCCTGGGTTCAGTAGAGGTGCTTCCTCCTTCTTACTGACCAATCTGAGGAGACCAGAGCTCTTCCCAAGAGCTCCTTCCCTAGGCCAAACCAGTGGATGTCAATTTTGCCACGAAATGGTTTTCTATTCTGAAAAGCTCTCACTGTGGTCAGTCCTATGGTTTAAGCCAGAACATGCCAAAGGAAAACTCAGCTTGGGTTATGGCTTCATAGTGTGCTGATATCATAAATAAACCAGAAACTGTCATGGCTTTTCAATATCTCTTTGTGTACGTGAATATGCAGCTGAGAAGTCACAGTGACCAACAAAGAATGTCGAAGTGCTCTCCCAGCCCTGCCATGTTCAGTTAGTGTACGTTCAACTCCCCCAAACATCTAGTCAACCAGTAATGTCACTCCTCTAGTTTTCCATCACCTTCCATTCGATATCCTCACAATAAATATCACAGAAATTCCTATTTAGTTGTTTATATTATGAAACAAGAGGGGAAAAGGCCAGCTTCTTCTGCTCTGTGGCTACCATTAAGCTCAAAGGGCATATGGGCATCAATAGCTTTTTGAGTCAAAATTTCTTCTCAGTTTGTTTTTCGTTGCCAGGACATGGAGAACCCAAGCAGGAGCCAATTTTAGGAAGGGCTTGTGGCAGCTGCTGAGAATATAGTCTGGTTTTAGAAAAAAAAGAAGGGGTGTAATAGTCTCACCCCAGAAATTCTGGGGTCACAGTGACATAGAACAAAAAGTTAGAAGGCTCAAGATGCTTTGATCTTTGATCTGGACCAACCTGAATACAGGATTTGTCATGTTGCAGTGACCATAATAGCTGGGTGCTTCACGATTAAAAAGGGTCAATTAAATGCAATATTATTCAATGGATAAGAATAGAGAAATCATAAGAGAAAAGCATGAGACACTGAAATTCCCCATCACTCCTCTACTGACTGTTGTGGTTGTTCCTCAACATCTTTCTTCTGCATGAGATCTCTCGAGGCACCAGTTGTGGTAATCACATTGCTCTGGCCTCTCACTGATTTAGGAGAGGGTGTATGAACCCGTCTCTCAGTGCTACAGGGGAGGAGTGTATGGGGCCATCTGGGAGAATTTCCCTTCTTGTGAAGAAAGAAAAACACAACAAAATGGTCCATCACTCTTCCTCCTCTAGATCTGATTATATGTGAATATGATGCCTGCAAGGCTGCACCTATGCTGTCACCAGGCTGAAGCTAGTCCTCAGGAGATGGCACAGCCAAGAAATCCCAGGAGATGGGAGGTGTCACACTGCCTTATTTATCTCCATATTTTCAAAGCCCCACCAGAGTGCTATGCACAGTGAGGTTCCATATATGTCTGTTGAATTAGTGAATAAATACATGACAATAAAGTATATTTTAAAAGCAATCTTCAAACTTTTGAAGAAAACAGAGATATTGAATGAATAAATAAAGATGGAGAGAATGAAGAGTAGATGAATATTCAAATAGAATATGTTTACAAATAGAGAATGGTATAATATTTAGCACTAGAAATAAAGATTGGGTAGACGATACAATTTCCTGGATAGAGAAGAATTTTGGGTATGAGTGACTGAGGAACACTGCATACCACCCTAATTTGTGAACTCCTAATTTTATGTTTAGTTCAGTTCAACAGCTTTTTTTTAGCACTTCCTGTATGTGCAGCATTGAAGTTTGGTTGCTCAGTGGTTGCTCAGTTTATGTTTGTATCCTTGAAATGTACTAAATGGCACAATCTCTATTCCAGTTTGAGAGACAGACAAAAAATTATTGAGAGTATTTCCACATTTGTCATGACTAGTATATTCTAATAATAGTGGAAATAATCAAAAGAATGTTGATACAACAATTTTTACAGTGATTTAGAATTTTTTCAAGGGCTTTCAAATTTATCACTTTATAATCCTTACACCTCCGAGAAGTAGGCTGGGCAGACTTGCATGAGGTGAAATAAGGCTTTTCATCTTCAGAGCCTTGGTGGGGGGGTTGGGGGTACGTCAAAGGCTATGTAATTACTTTGTTGTTTCCCTGTGTCCTTACTTTAGGAGGCTATATGGTTAAGGTACTGCGTTACCATCTTAAATGTTGGCTGTTTCTTACCTATGGCCCAGCCCTTTATACCTCAGCACCTCCACAGAAAAACCAACCAATAGATCTGGTCTTCTCCATAGTTCTATTTTTGGATGCTGCACTTTGGCAGAAAAGTAATCACCACCATTTACTGATTACTTGAGAGCCAGTGGCTAGAATTCTGGCTGACAACTGACACATTTGAAGAAGCCTTCATAAAATTTTTAAAAAGTATCCATTCCTAGTTAATTAAGAGATCATCTAGATTTTCTTGGGTAGCATTTAGACCCATACAGAAAGAAGAAAAGAGAATTGGGAACAGGTGTTTCCTTTTGCTCTCTCTCATTGTTTTACTTTCACGTGCCAATTTTCTTTTCCACATCAGCACGTGCCACCTGACTGGCTAACATTACAATAAGCTAAGGAACCCCTATTCAGGAAAAGAATACTTCTTAACACAGTTTACGTGTTGGTAGCTTATAGGCCCAATTAGGTTCCCAAACATTTTTTGTTTAGCCTACATAGTGTTTTAAATTTAATTTCTCCAAACATTTAAAAATTCTAAGCTTCACCCAGAAATCTGAAGTTTAAAAAAATTATAAAAATGACTTGTGGTCACATCAGGTCTACATGCTTGTTAAGGACTGAGGGTTGGTTCCAAAGTAGCCACATGGTCTCCCTTAGATGCTTCCTGGGCTGTCCTTACACCAGAGTTCTCACCACTCCCGATAGTATTGCGATATTTACACACAAGCCACCTCATCTACTGGATCTAATTAGGCCCAGTACACATTTGAATGTGCGATATCTGTAGTGATTTAACATTTCAACTGAAGTATATTTTCACTTTCAGAACATTCATCCATCTCAGCACCTCCTATTTATTTCCTTCTATGGGTACTCTCCTGCATACCAGGCACTGAGAATTCAGAGAAGGTAAGGACAAGGTCTTTCCCCTCCTGGAACTTACAGTATATGGACGCACAGGCAAACAAGTAATTGCAAAGTACCGTGGGGTGTGCCCTGTAACAAAGGTACACCCAGGCCACAGAGTGAGCAGTGGCAGATTCTCTGAGGAATGAGGTGGGAATCAGGGACAAAGAAGAGGTGATTAAGGGGGATTATTGTGGAGTCACCTGGAGTCTCTCGGTGGACAAGAGAGGCATTCAACAATAGAGAGATGGGTGAAGGAAGATATAACCTGTTTCTAGAATGAAATATTCTAGGGTCTCTTGGGCTTGAACATCCTGAAACCATGCCTCACTGGGTTGGGGGGAACCAATGTTCCACTAAGGCACCTCAGGTTCCATGTCCTCTGAGAATAACTATACTTATATCTGGAGTTGGTCTTCCTCATGATTTTAGCCTAAGAGCTATTGGCTACTTTCTATATCTAAGGGCTGGTCTTCTCATTCAAGATCTGTAGGGTACAAAAGTCAGGCAGTGAGGAGTATGAACTTCGGATGAGCTCCTGGGATAGTGCTGTCTGTGACAAAGGCCAAGGACGGAATTTTACAGAACTTTCTTCTCTTTTCTTACTGTTAGTGCATGATTGTTTTGGGATGGGCATCTGTTACATGAGCATCTATAGCATCTACTTATTGCTATCCTAAGTTATTAAGAACAAAAGGAATCAATCCATAAGCCTGAGAGTGGTTAAGTGCTCAGTAAATGTTTATAGAATGAATGATTACATAAGGCCTTGCCAAATCATATAAAATTGGCTCTGAACTATACCATTTCTTTTCTGTGCCAATAACTATCAGCATTCCACAACTAATTTCAAGGAAACAATACCACAGCAAAAATTAGCTAATTGATTTTAACATTAGTCAGGCATAGTTGGCTAATGTTAAGTCTAGTAAATAATAAGAGAATGCTCATCGACTCAAGCTAGAGCTGCCCTAATGATGCTAAATCAGAGTTCACAATACTGCAATTTTGTTCTTCCCACTGATTTAGTATGAGGCAAACCCGTCCGACTACTATTTATTATGTAAAGCTTGGGCATTGATATTTAGCACGCCACAGGAAAAGTATAAATCGACACACTTTCAAATGTTTAGCTTTGATATTTAAATCCCTAAAAGTCTAACTCATGGTCTTCTCCATCATGGAGGCAGGGATAGAGAATAGGAGGATCCCTAAGACCTTAACAACAGTGGTGATTTGGTAAACATTTATTATTTTTTGATAACTTTAATGTTGATTTTACTATTGTGACATGAATAATAAACTTGATGACTAGCAGGATAATCACATAATAAAAATACTAAGCAGAAATTAAACTGAAAATTGTAGATAGAAATGAAATTTTTTAAATTTTAAAATATTTTTCAAATATTAGCTATTTACTTGCTTTACTTATTGACCACCTAGTTCCGTGTGGAATTTCTTTCTTTTTTTTTTTTTTTTTGATATTTACGAACGTGGAGATGAAGCCTGTTGTCTGCAAAAATGTTCATTCACTCACCAATACCCTACTTCTGATTTGCTATCATTATTCACATAACGCCTCTTCTGAAATACACGGAAACCATATGTACATTCTCCCCTCACTTAAACAATTTTGCCTTTGCTGATGAAATAAATGCTAATTATCTCATTGTATTTGAAGTCTGTCCTTTTCTTATTAATTTCCAAAATTCAACAAGATTTTAATCCAGCCTGGCTGAAAAACATCTTAGAAACGGGGTTTAAAAGTGGTTCAGCTCTAAACTGCTCAAAAAGAGCACAGAAGTTTCCCTTTGAAAAATGGCATTTTATATACAAAAACCACTGCAGCAACAATGTGACTTCCTGAGAAGCACAGGCAGATGACTGTGCTCAATTTGCATGCAGGTGGTGAACCTCTGAAGTGGTATTAAGGGATGAGCCAAGGTGGATTAATTTCCAGTCTTTGATATTCATTAACTCCAGCTTCAGAAAAAAATACAAGGAGATGACACAATTACCCTCAGAGCTTTACCTGTGAGTAGCAGCTTTACAATCTCTAGTTCATAATGCCATCCTAATTGATCAAGAAGGGGCATATACCTTTAGTAAGAGGTGAAAAAGTAGATGAGCTTAACTCTGGCAAGGATGCTATCTGACTCTGGGACAGTCAACCCCATTCTGGAAACACTTAGCAGAAGAGTCATTATTTATTCTCTAAGCTACCTGTCAATAGCTAGCCCTCCATGGTTTTTAATAATTCTCTGCCAAGCAAAACTTAATTTAGGCCTAAAGTGAATAGTGTCCATCAAGGTATCAATGTTCATTTCATTTGAGGGAACTGGAGTTTAGTCTCATCGCTGTATTTCTCTTTATAGATCGTGAAACCTTTGAAAGAGAGATCCTTAAGGAAACCTTTCAGTAAATAGGAAAATGTTCCCATTGGAAGGAAAAACAGGAGTCATTAAGCTCTCTCAAATTCTTTCTGGAACAAGATGGTAACAGAAAGAGAGATCACGAGGGAAAGGAATGTGCGTGCAGCATCTAAGAGGGAGCAATACCGGCTTAATGTTTGTTTACCTCTGGAGCTTCAAAGATTTCAGGGTCATGATGTAAGACGGGAGGAAAGATGCCTACAAAGTCTCCCTTTCGCAGACAGCAGTCCTGGCTCTCTAAGTGTAGTGTCAAGTCCTCTTGAACGACACGAAAGATGCCAGAAAAGGAGCATAGTCGCAAGACCTCAAGAATGGTGCTTTCTGAAAGAAACAAGCAAGCAACATTTTATTAAAATGTGACTGCTCCTGAAAAGTGCTCTCAATTTGCCATTAAAGCGCATAAACAATAGCTGTGATTGACAGGGAAATCCCTTCCCAATCAGATCCATTGAGCACCAGGAAGGAGCCAATGGGGGCTCTGAATGGGAGAGTGAGGAAGGGAGGGATGAGACAGCTGTGGCCCAGCCCCCAAAGCTCGGGGCATTTCACAGGCAGGAGACAACAGCGCTGTACTGGGGCAGAAAGTCATTAATTAGGAACTTCGTAGGCAAGAATGATCTGCAAGAGAGGAAGTCTGTGTTGGGGCATACACACTGGAAATTAAAACCGTATCCCAGTTAAAGTACACCACTGGTGGGTTATTTCACCAACCTTCGGAACAGTGATGCTTCAAAGCCAGGCTTAGGCATTTACTAACCACTTAGGCAGTTAATAGTAAAGTAATTGTAGTAGTGCTTTCTGAGATAGCTTAACACTTAATTTCTTTTATGCTGGCTGTAAGTAAAATGTGAGTCAGCATTTGCTGGAAAAATTTCAAAGGGAAAATACTTTAATAGGAATCAGAAGAAAACCATATTTCCCCCAGCATCCAGGGAAAATAACAGCCACCATCATAACCTGGAGGATTCCAGAAGCTGAATGTCCTTGCTTTCCCAGTGGCCTTCACCTTTTGCTCCTAGCACGACAGATTTTATGGCTAATTTCCGGCAATTTATCCTGGCAGTTTGAGGAGGAATTCCTTTGGGAATAATATGCATAATTTGCATAAATCATTCTGATAGCATGCATATCAGCATGTAGCTCCTGTCTAGGTCTGCATCTTTGCCTTCATAATCAAAACTGACTATGTTTTCACCAGCGTGAATGGGTCTTAGAATAAAAAGCTTGATTCTCTCTAATCAGCAATGCGAAAAAGAGCTCCAAATTGAGCGTTCTTTCCCCCTTCACATGGTAACAAATGGTTGTATTTATGGCTTGCAATTTAGAATCTCTCTCCCTCTCACACACACACACACACACACACAGAGGCCAGTTTCTTAGTGTTCAGCAAAGGTCTGAAATGTAGAATAGCCAATTATTAGATTATAGAGGCGGGCAGGTCAGTGAGGGCTTGCGTCAGCCAGAAAATAAAAATAAATGCTATTTCCCCCAAATTGAAATCTATGCACAGCTTGCATAGGGCTATCAAGTAGCTTTGGGGACCTTCTCCCAGGAGGTTTCTCCCTAAGCATTCATTTGTCTAAAGAAATGAGGCTGCGGTCAGCTCTGTGTGGCCAGTGTGGTGATTCGATATGACGTACAGTGAGGCTGTGCATATTCTTTTGGACTGCCTTCGTTATTATAATCAGGCAGAGTCAAATCGGTTTGTTGGTGACAGGGCCAGCAAAGAACTTTGGTTTTGGAACATGGACTCCACTGCAGATAGCCACAAGGCACCTGACACGACGGATTTCAGCTGGCAGGACACAAGCGACCAATATTTCTATGGTGAAAAGCAAGGGTCAGCTTCCCATGTACTGCTGCTGGCTCATGTTGAATCAACAGCAGCATAACATCATTTTAGCTTGTGGTGTGAAATGGTAGCTGACATATGCAGCAGTGCTGTGCACCCACCAGGTCCAGGAGGGGTGTGGGAAGAAGAAATACAAAAGCAAAATAATTGTAGGGTGGCCACTGTGACAGGGCAGGCATCCGAATAACACGGTCACATCCCATTGGCTGACGTGCTCGCGGGAAGGGTGGCAGCTTGCGCCCACTGCAGTATCACAAATGACAATTGGGCAAGCATATCTTATGCAGAAGTTAATCACAATAATGGAGCACAAAGTGTGGCTTAGCGGTCAGGTCATAAATGACAAATCTGTTTTACCTTCCAGTACCGGTTATGTGCGCGAGACGAGGTTGGCTCTGGATTGCAGCGATCATGCTGAGAATCATCGGAGGACAAAAGTAATGAGTGGCATTATTATCCACAAAGGAGAGGGGAGCTTCCGTGGCTCTGCGTTACAACATACAGACACAAAAGCCACAGCCTTGCCACCAGCTCCAGGAAAAATGCAGGCAGGGCTATATATACGTTGAGAAGAATGACAACTGCACAATAAAAAAAAATTGCAGCCTCTACTTGTAGTTGTCATAGTTGAGCAGACACCAGCCAGTGCCACTGACAGACCAGCTGGGCCCTGGGAGGCCTTCCATGCTGCACAGTAAATTACCCTGCATGGCGGAGCAACATCTGTTTCTGTGCTAGTGCCGAACAAACAAGGCAATTGAAAACATACCAAGGGATAACCAAGCAACAGATGAACATGACCCGCATTTTTTCCCCCCTTCTCACACTCGAGGTGCTAAACTTCATTGTGCAAGCACTCCACGAAAGAGAGGCCAGGTTGGTTTGATAAGGTGTTGTCAGAGAGATTTTACATATTTCCAAAATGGAAAGAAAAACCTGATAGTATTGTTATTCTTAGAATCTTCTTTCCCCCTTCTATCTTCATTTCTTTTATACCAAAGCTAGCACTCAGTTCTCAATTCGCTCTAGAATTAAAAAAAAAAAAAAACTTTCCATACACTTATAAATATTCAGTCTTTAAACCTAATTTGCTATACTTAGTTCACATGCCTTCAAGCATTTGTCTTCCAATTTCCACTGAATAAATGCGTACTAATGAGAACTAGAGCAAGCTGCTGAGGCAAAGCTGGGTGACTTGGGTCTGGCCTGCCACCAGCTTGTGATAGGCGGGCAAATTGAGTTAAAATGAAAAGTCTTGTCAGCTGAAATTCAACATGGTAGCCAAACAGCAAGCTGTCAATCATTCCAGCCAAAACAAGGGACTGCAGGTAATAAAAGGTCATTGTGATCATTAGTGCACTTGGCTTTCATATGCAAGTTAATTTTAATTAAACATGATCTCTATCTGTAAATGTTTTATAAAACTTGTGCATAATGGGTTGTTAATTTATACTTACATTTAGCAGGTAATAGGACCCTCTACTTAGTAAACGCATTGTAGAAAAATGGCTATCAAGAACGCAAATATTTTGGGGGTAATTTACACCAGGCACTGCAAGGTGCCAACAATTGCAATTGTGATTAAGATAAGGCTGCCTGTGTTCTATTAAGAACTGAACTTCACTGACTAGTATCACCAGGGAACTGGATTACAGAATTCCCACAGTGAACTTACAATTCAAAGCCTGCCCTGTCTTCTTCACTTGGCTATAGGGAGATTTGTTTCTCTTTGCAGGATATAAAAATATTCTGATTAAGTATCCCTTCTAAGCAAAAAGCTGGGGAGCATGTTGAGCTAAGATGCTTTATAATGTGACGGGGAAGGAATATGGCAAAGGAGAGGAAATGCTGGTAGAAAAAGGAATATATACACTTTCTCTTCTGCCCTCATAGCTCAGTGCTGGCTGTACTAATTGACAGATGATTCTCATTTGCAGATTTAAAGAGCTGAAGCCGTTTATGACAATCAATAATGCATGTTACAACGCAACCACAAATAAGCACATCCAAATTTCTGCCTCACACTTAGGCCATGTCTGGATATGTGGAATGAATGTACTGTGACATGGCCAGACTGTTAATTTGGGTCATCTTAATGACTGGTGCAGACTGTCACACCATCTGATTAGCCATGGTGATCAGTGGATAGCGGCAGTGGCTGCAGTGAAATGAGCAGCCAGACCCTGCTGCAGTCGACTGGGGCTGAGCACGCCGATGGTCTGAAAAAGGAAGGTGGACAGGAAAGGGAAAGGGGGCTCTGGAGGTAGTGTGCGCTAGAAGGGTGAGGGTGAGGAAATAGAGTGAGCCTCCAGACGTGGAGGCAAGTTTTTACAAAACCACTTTCGAGACAGGTGAGAAGGTAAATAAGGCACTGTTGTCATCAGACAATTTGAAGCCAAATAGCTACTTTTTGGCTCAACAATTGTGTATTTTAAGTAAAGTTAAAAACAAATCTGAATTGGTACGAATGCCTACTTTCACTCTGCGTGGCAGGCACGGCTTTTGGTTTACTGCTAAAATACACAAATGTAAATTCAACATTCATAGAGTCAATAAATGTACTATTAAGGAATTTCTCTGCTCAGGGCACTGGGCCACTGCTGTTGGTGGAAAAAGAGAACAGAGAATACGGACTTGTCCTTCACACACACTACAATCTAGGTGTTAAGTCGGAAGGTACGTATACACAGGAATGCTCTCCAGGATCCTAGTGAAGATACTGTTCAATTTTTGATTGGATAACTCCAGTGATGGCATTCAGAAAGTCCATTTTAGTAGCAAGTTATTTTTCGCACTGAGCTGAATTTTCCTTAAATTTCTACCCTTTAGAAAACACAAAGGCAAAAAAATACTGAATCTCTCTTCCACATAACAGCCCTTTAAAAATATTTAAAGACAACTATCATGTCATTTTTTAATTGCCCATCAGAGATGATATGGCCTTTAGTCTTCAATTCAATTAGTCAATATGCCTCTTAAAATGTGGCAGAGCTGGGTGTGCTATTTCAGTTGGAAAAGTAGAGAGGAACTACTTTCTCTGCCCTAGATACCACACTTCTATTAATATTTTGTTGGAAGCAGATGAGCAACAGATTTTTGAAGTAATATCTCTCCATGGACTTGTGTTAAGCTTTCTGATATCCTATAGGTGATCAGCTCTGACTGCTCATTGCAATCACCGAGGTGGTTTAAAAAAAATAAATGTTCCATAACCGGCCAATAGCATCAGAACCACTGCATTAACTAAAACCTTTAAATTAGCGGTTTTGAACCTTGGTTGCACATTAGAGTCGCCTTGGAAGCTTGTAACGCCATCAGCCTGCACCCCAGACCAATGAAATCAGAACCTCTGGGGGTGGGACAAGGTTTGAGTACTTTTTAAAACTCCTGAGATGATTCCAATGAGCAACGAAGGTTGAGAACCACCCTCTTCTGCTGGGCCACACATTTCCTCATTCTATTCTTACGCAGTTGATTTTTAGACCTAAGTACAATAATGTGAATTCTTATTAAATTTCCCTTTCAATCCTTTCAACTCCTGTTGCTGCCATTCATTATATTATCTAGCCCTCTTTGTTTTGTGATGAGCTGAAAATTTGACAAACATCCAAATTAGTATTTTTCACTTTTTAACCAATGTCTCCTTATGTTACATATAAAAATCTCACTACCTGATTTCTGGTGTACGCTTTGTGGGAGATTCCTCTCTCTCCTCCCCCAGTTAGAAATTTCTAACATGAAGCAGAATTTTTACCTCCTGTATATCCCCACTGGAAGACAGGATTTTGTTAAACTTTACTACTGCTGTCTAAATTATAGATACTTTTAATTTTTCAAATACACAATTATTTTATAATATTGAATGAGCTTTTTCAAAATAACACCCACACTTATGACAAATACATCACACTAAGACGTTAATAGTAAGGCAAACTGTGCGTATGTGTGAGGGGGGATATACTGGAACTCTCTTTGTAACTTTTCTGTAAAACTATCCTAAATTAAAAGTTTATTTAAAAAAACCCTCAAAATTCTGATGTGAACCTCTAGCCCCAACTTCACCCTCAAACCCAACTGCATTTGAGAATTCGTGATACATATCCTTGTAAAATATAGTGGGCAAGGTCTCTGGTACATTTCTAGGGCATTTTCCCCTGAGTTGACAACATTTATAGGTTAGCGCTGAAGTTAGGTAGAGCCGGCATCAATTTCCGGCTCTGCCACTATCTAGCTGTATGATCTGGGTTGGTTAACTAATCTTTCTGCACCTTGTTACCCAACAGTTAAATGAAGATAATAATACTTGAGGATTAGATAAGCTATACTTGTGCTTACATATATATATATATATATGAGCTAGTACTTGATGACCATTAAATAAGCTAATAAAAGCCTGATACATAGTAAAATAATAATTATGAATATTATCATAATGTCTCATCCTGAAATTAAGAATACAGTTAACACTATACCATCTAGCCCACATTTTCTGATCTAATCATGTGCATATCACAGCTGGCGTTGATGAATCAAGACACAAAGAACTCCTCTCCCCTCTCTGTTTGGAAAATGAAAAAAGACTCCAAAAATTCTGGTATCAGATAGGTTTGAGGGGAAAAGCGTGAGTGTGGCCAGAAACCCCAAGTTAAAATCCTGCTTCTCTCCTTTACCTCCATGACCTTATTAGCCAAGTTATTTAGCACCCTGAGAATTTTCTCATCTGTAAAAATAATGACAAAATAATAGTTCCCCCAGTCCCCCAGTATCTTAAAGAAGATCATATGAAACAATAAAAGTCCATAAAATTGCTTTGAAATATTGAAGTCATGAATACATTTAACGTGGACTATGTGTTAAACATCACTTTGGTGATAACAATAGACAACATTTACTGAACCCATACTTTTTAAGTTATTTAAATACATTTTTCAGGTAAATCTTGAAGTAAGTAGTACTCAATGAGATGATTTGCTATCCATTTATCAAAACTTCAATTTTGAGAACTTTCTCTTCTCACATTATCTTTTTCTCTTATATTCTCTCTGAATCAACTTTTCTACTTTTCTTTTTCCTGTACTGGAAACCTGTAGTTCTAAGTCCTACCTCTACCCCAGGTTCTTCTTTCCAGGAAAACAAAAACATTCTTACTTTTCTTTTCGAGTTTCTCAAACTTTCATTCTATCAGCAACTTTTCCTATGGAAATTTAGGCCCCAAGTAACAGTTATCTGAACCCCACTGAATATACTATCTTATTCTAAATTTATATTTAATTGTAGAGACCTTTACTAAACACTGATATTCAATTTTAGTGAGGACCTGGTAAGCAGAATCTTTATAACAAGTTCCATATCTAAAACAATATAGGTGTGTTTTTCTTTATCTAAAAGAAAGGGGTAGAATGGTTGTAAAGAAAGATGCTCAAGAGCACTGGAAAAAAGCATAAATCCATCACAGCCTCTTGCAACGGATGATTGCTTTGAATTGCGTTAACACGCTAGATATTTAAAAGCCCACTTGATGCTACATGTTTTAAGTTTTGCTGATGTTGTGTGTATACTGATGTCAGAGTAAATCTGACACACGCGAGGCCTATAGGATCGGGCCACGAATGTCAATAATATGTGCACGATGATCACATCACTATAAGCCTATGCCCCCTCGGGCTCTGTCTTCAAGGATCACTCTAAACAAGAGAAATCCTTTTTGTTTAGGAATAACATACTGGTTTCTACAGCATTCTAACTTTCCTTTCCAACTTTGCTTTATTATCGATGCGTGATGACATGCAAAATCTCTGTAAAAAAAAGTCCTTTCCCTTTGTTTGCTCTACCAATATCAAAATTCTCCTTCCTGGTTTAAAAAAAAATGCAGCATTCCTTTCATCCTTGTGAAATTTTTTCTTAAAATAATAAAAATTCAAGATATCTTTCTTTAAAGAAATTGTACTTAGAATACATAGAACTCTTTCTTTAAGGAGATGAGATGCACATACACTCATCCCATGCAGTGCATTGTAAACATTTAATTCTGTAAATCTTGCCTTTCCTCATATAGTTCATACCCTTTTGATAGAGAGAAATACTCACGATAGAGCTATGACTAGATGCAGAGGTTATCTGTTGTGAGTCTGATTCATATAAAAATTTGCTTCAATCTGCATTGAAGATGCAATCTGATAGACATTGCTTCAAACTGTCTATCTGGAGAAAGAAAAAAAGTGGACCCTATTATCTAGAAGATTCAATTCTCATAATGAACAGCACTGGCCTCTGCTGGTACCCGAGGTTGTGATAAACGGGGTCTACCTTCTAGATGGCTGAAGATGCTTCCTATACTCAGGTGGATCTCCACACACTTGGGATTGGTGATGGTCATTTGTTGATGATAAGTGAGCTGTAAATGTCTGAGGGCTCCTGGATGAAAATCTCTACTCTAGTGATGGACTTAAATGGACCCGGATTACGGCTCTGGAACCTGCCATTTCTTCAGCTTGAATAAATTTGAACTTGTCTGCTTTAATACCACAATTTTAAAATGGTCTTTTCTTTCAATAGTGAGAAGTTAAGAGTAAAAAGAGAGTTGATGAATTTCAACTAAATTTTAAGAGTTTACAACTGTGTTCTGAATACAAACACATATTCCTTAAAGTTTATTTGCTTTACGTCCCTGTATACATTATCTGACTCATAAAATGCAATTGAAATTACTTGAATAAATGGGAAATGAAACCTTGATATTCACAGGAACCATAAATCTTCTGCCCAGAAAATACTGTGTGTCTACATGAAAGCAACTACCCAGAACTTTATGCAAAGTTTGTGCATTTGGTCCCCAGTCATTCTGAAAATAAAAATAAAATAATATTTGTATTTTAATAATACTGGGATTATTTTCCTTCTCCAAGCAAATACAAAATTACTTTGATAATGCACTTTGTTCTACAGCAGAAACTAACACAACACTGTAAAGCAATTATACTCCAATTAAAAAAATAAATAAAAGTACTTTGATAATGTATGCTAAAAACAGCATGACTGAACAAGCTAGCCAACTGTCACTACAAGGCAAGCTTCCTGCTACTGCCTCCGATGGGTCTTATCCTAACCAGTGGGAAAAATCTCCAGAACACTTGGGGCCATTCTTCTTAATGTCAGCTGGTGGTCAACATTGATCAAGACCTGTAGGGCCTTTGCTCCCAGAAGTTCCCATCAAAGAACATGGAACATATTTAAAAGGGAAAAAATTGAGGCCAACATGGGCTAAAATACTTGCCTACATTGTCAAACGAGGGAAGCAACAGAGATATATAAAGACTTGCTCCTACTTTTGTCCAAAGGGCCCTGGAATAGTGTATAGTAAAAGAAACCACAGGATGAAATGTCAATACAGACAAAGCAGAGAATAACTCGTTGGATTGGAATTTAACTTTGGGAATTAAAATTCATTCACATAATGAGAGTGGTCTTATCAAAACCGGAAAAGGTGAATCCACTGTTATCAAAAGCTCACTGTTACAGGCACACAGGCCTACACAGAAAAAGAAAAGTAACTTAGTCACTTCTGACCTCAAACGTATTTGAAATAGTGACCATGCATATCTCATGAACCAGTGACTATTTTATAAAATATTGACATTTCACATGAAGTAATTTGTAGCTGTGGCTTTTTCTCTTCCCTCCCTCACTCCCTCCCTCTCTTCCCTCCTTTTTTTTTTTTTCTTCCCCAAGTGTGTTTAAATCATGAACTTCCAGTGGAAATCACTCTTACTACATTTTTGCAAATCATACACTGCAAGCTGTATAATACATCTTAATCTCTGCCTGAAAATACAGACACCATTTGAGGGAAGAATAAGTGTGTTTTGCACAAAAGTTGTCTGTCTGAAATATTTTCCTTTTTAATCCCGAATACCTTTCTTGTGAAGATAGCCCAGCATCGTTTGGAAAGCATTAACACACCAACAGATGCTCAGAGTCTAGTGACTTAATAGGCATAAACTTTTTTTTTTCAAATAATTGCAAAGCTTTGGTTTAGCCTTTTGCATACCTTACATAGTTAATTACCTAGGCCTTAATGTTTACATGCAATGAGAGTATCTACAGCTATAAACTACATAATTTATAATTGATGTAAATGGGTGTTATTATGTCAATTAGGCAGCTGTGTCCTCCACCTCTTGGTAAACAGCTTTGAGTGATAAACTGACTTTGCAGAGAGGTACCTTCTTTTCTTCATAACAGATAAAAATAAATTACCAAGGTAGACCAGGCTGTCCAATTGTTCTCTGGTGAGGTGGATAGAAAATCCAGGCCCTTTCTTTTGACCTGTTGACTGCAGCAAATGGTCAATTTCGTCACGCAGCACTGCCATAGCTTCTGGGTGCCGTAGAAGGTAATACATCGTCCAGAACATAGTTGGAACAGTGTTTGACACAGAGGCCCAGAGCAAGCCTAAATGATGTGCTGGGAGAAAATAAGTGAAAAGGAAGATTAATAGCGTTTATTACACTGATTAGATTTGCAGTGTGCTAATTAAAAGATGTTAGGACACAGACCCAGCCAAGGATCAGTGCATGCTAATGAGGACCAATAGGCTTCTGAAGTCTAATTTTCTGCTTAATGAGAATAGTTTAAAATGTAATGTGTGTGTGGTGGGGGAGGGGAGGGGGGATGAGATAAGAAGAGTAAATGCAGCTTAGTTATACTCTTTCTCATTATCCCTGTTAAGTATCTTGCATTACCATCTCAGCAAAAAAAAAAAAAAAAAAAATCAATTATCACAAAGGGTTGTTTCAGAGTAAAACATTTTATCATTAGCCAATTAGAAAGAGCATAAAAATTCTCAAGGTCACCATTTTGTCTTTTTATTTCAAAGGTCTACTGTAAATTATTTTATTTTAGACAAGTCATCATTCAGAAGTTTCTTACCTCCTATTTCAGTGTCCTTGGGCGTATAGTATTTCTCCAGGATATCTTGCCTCATTTGAACAACTTCTGACCATCCTTGTAACTTGGCTAAGTTTTCTGTTGTCAATTGTTTTATAAGTTTCGTTCGAATAGACTTGATGTTTCCTAGAAGCTCAATGGGTATGCCTGATGCTAAATGTGTGAATTTGCCATCAAATTTAAAAAAATCATCTCTTAACTCAGTCATGAATGCTTTCCTATCGCCAGCGAGAACATTTCCATGTATGGCTGTAAATGTCACCTCAAATATTACTGAGCTGCAGAATGTCAACAAATATTCCGTGTCCCAACTTGTGGTTTTTAAGAGTTGTGGTTCAAAAACTTGTTTTAGAGTCTGCATTGTGTTTTCCATCAGTGTGTCCAAATGCTTCCCTCGTAAAAGTTGATAGCTAGTATGAATCTTGTCGTTCAGGTCATGATATGTCATCATCTTTTTGACAGAAAATACTCTCATTAAGAATTTACTAGTAAACATTTGAAAGCTTAATTTTTGATTTTTTACCACTGACTGGTACTGGAAAGGGTCCAGGATAAATGTTATGTAATTTCCTAAAAGAAATAAATGAGAATATCAATTCATGTGGTAGTAAAACAAAACAAGATATCTGAAATTTGAGAATACCTTAATCAAAATTAGAAAGACCTTAATAACTCACATCTCAAAAGATGCAAAGTACGATAAAAATCTATTTGATTCAAAATTCCACTACATATTTCTTTTTAAAATGGAAGATGGTGGGAAAACACTAGAAGCTTGAAGTTAAATATTCTGAAATTCTTAATGACTTTCAAAAAGATAGTTTATTCTTCAAATTTTTATTTTAACAAACTACCAAGATATTTAAGTTATCTTTTAAATAGTCTCAAAATTCATTACTTAAACACTTCTCATATTTTTCCCCAACAATACAATCAGAAAACAAACAAGCAACTCAAATTGGTAAGATGCTACTCCTTTACTGTTCACTTACACTGCATAAAGAGCTTTTTCATACTTGGTATTATTTTAGCTTTGATTGGATACAATAATTTCAACTCAAATAAATGAAGATGTGGTACGAAGCAGGTACTCACAAATGAATGTCTAATTCAACACTAACAACAAATCACAAATACCAAGGTTTTCATTTTATCGATGAGAAAATAGTAGCTCAGGAAGATTTAGTAACACGTCCAAACTCTCATATTGATTTGTGACGGAAAGAGGATTTCAAAACTAGAACCCATCCAATCACGCTTTCATCCATTCATTCATGCATTCATTCAACATTTATTGACATCCAGATACTTGGTTGGATCTCTTTCCTTTTGAGATAAAGATGTAAAGGAACCATTGTATTGTTATGGACAGTAATAGAGCAGAGGTGGGAACACAATGTAAGGGCAACAAGAAGTGAAATATGCTTCGGTCTGCCTGGAGTTATCAACAAGGGTTCTTTGAGGAGGTGACATTTGGCATTTTCATATATCAGTCCAAACTGAGGGTACTGGTTAAAAATACAGATTCCTTCCTGATTCTGATTCAGAAGGCTTGAAGGTGGGACCTACAAGTCCCTCAAGTGATTCTTTTAAGAAGGCACATTGAGGAACAGAGTCATACTGTGGTCTGTCTCTCCAAACTGGCACGGATCTTGGAGATTCCTAGTTGCAGCCTCTCCAGCATTTATCAGCTAAAGAAAGTCAGGAGAAGTTAAGAGCCAAGATCATGCCGCCATTTTTAGTGGCACAGCCTAGACTAGAAGACAGTCCCCACGCACTGTTCTTTTTCTTACACGATGCTGACTCCTTCTCACTGGAGGGCTGCTTTAAGACTCCTGCTAATTAGAGGTAATAGGTAGGCAGTATTCAATGCTAGCATTAATAAGTCTTCCCTTTCCAAGAACACACATGAAATTTAGATGATCCTACAACTTTAACGCTTATTTGTCTTCTAGAAAACAGTAAATAATTAGACATGAAAGTTTGTCGAATCATCTATACTTAGCTCTTCACCTCATCATTCCTGTGTGTGTGTGTGTGTGTGTGTGTGTGTGTGTGTGTGTGTGTGTGTATGTGAAGCTTTCTTAGATGAACAACTTCTCGCTTGTTATTTATGGTAACTCAAACAGCATCACAGAAATTAAATTCCATTTGGTACCAGATTTAGGATAAAGTTTTGAATAATTTTCAACCTAATCCTAGAAACAGGATAAATGTTTTTTTGTTTTACAATTTTAAAACAGAGTTTAAGTTTTTAGCATACATGAATAGATGTGCTATAATTCTTTTTCTAAAAATAAAGCGTATGACTTGAATTGTATTCACTCTATTTCCCCTTAATTTATTTAATAAGGTGGGCCAATCTAGGAACGAGGGTAAAGCTAGAAGAGACTACTCATTCTGGTCAGACCCTAAAGCTGTATCTACAAAGTAAACTGGATTTTCTTTTCCCCCCGGAGAAGAAAAAAAAAGGAATCAATTGGATTTGGGCATATTTTATGACACCTGCTTTACCATGGCAGCTTAATTAAATAAAATTGCCAGCATCTGCCTAACAAATAATTGAAAAAAGAGTGAATTCTCTTACTTTGCAAAAGATATAATTTTAGGCAAGGCTGTGCATTTTCACAGGTGGTGATTCATACTTTTCTCCTTTCACTAAACAAAAGGATTTTGCTTATAAATATCTTTACAAAGTTATTTTAAATTAGTCAGTAAAATTCAGAGAATGTATAAAAGGCTCAGTCTGTAAAACATAATTTTTAGAGAATATTTTGAATTTTTTTCTTACCAATTTTCTATATTCATCAAAATCTAAGTGGAAAGGCAAAACTGTATTCAGCCACGGCAGCAGAAGCCACTGGCTGTTGGCCTACTGAAGTAGAGGCTTCATGTACTTTACAGTTTTTATCTAGAATTCATCAAAACTACACATATATTCCCTCTCTCTCTCTTTCTCTGTCTCACCTTGGGTGTAAGGATATGGGAAGAAACTATGAGGTTAATTTCAAATAAAAACAGTAAAAGCGAAATGTAGAAAACTGTGTCTGGTTAGCAGCCAATTTTAATATTTTTTTAATAAACAGTGTGTTGCATACAGGTTCTTTTAAAAAATCATTACTGATGAGTTGTTTAAAGCAATTTGTAGATAAAATTCTCACTCTTTTCAAGACTCTTTACACTCCGGGATCTGTATTTTCTTTTTCTCATTCTTATTTTGATTTTCTTCAACATCAAGGCATTATGCTTTACCAACTCTCTTATCTGAATAAGATGTGGATTGCTGAGTAAGACCTTTTGATTTTCTGGATTTTACTTTTTGAGTGGGTTTGGAAGTACTAATAACACTGGAGATGCTAGCTGGCTTTCCAACTTTTAATCTTCAGTATAAACAATTTAAGCTAAGTTTTCCAAAATTAATATTAATTTAAACCATCTGTCCACCATCTGCTAACGTGAGATGCAAAACCAGAGTTTCTTTGTAATCTTTAATAAGACAGTTAGGAAAACACATATACATTCATAAAATGAATTTAAATTTCTTAACAAAGGAAATTTGAAAAGTTATTCTAAAGGCCATGGATTCTGGAGCAAAAATAACTTTTGTTCCAGTGTGGTTTTATGTAAATGAATGCCATGTGTCAACAGGCAAGTTGCCTAGTTCACAAAGATCACAAGATAGAAACAATATCCTTTGCTGTGTTTTCAGAAGGGAGAAGAAAGCTATCAGCAGCTGATGTGATACATTGATTTAAAGAATTTCAGAGTTTGCATTTGTCTAAAATATAAATGTCAAAATGAGGCTCACTTTTGCAAAAAAGTGTACGTATATATAAAACCATTCTTTTGAGCAGTAAATTTGAAATGGGGTCAAAATTTTTAATGTGTTCTTTACCAATAATTTCACTGTCTTCCCTTTTTTTAGGAGCTGGCTGGGCCTTAAGATATTAACCCCAGCATTCCTGAATAACCTGCATACGATCGTTTACTAACTCAACAGCCTTTTCACTTCCTTCAAAATTACTTCTTTTAGGAAGGTGAAGCTACATGAT
This sequence comes from Lipotes vexillifer, assembly GCF_000442215.2. Lineage (NCBI taxonomy): Eukaryota > Metazoa > Chordata > Mammalia > Artiodactyla > Lipotidae > Lipotes > Lipotes vexillifer. The sequence continues at coordinate 410,130 of NW_006773723.1, forward strand.
GCCAAGTATGTCACTAGATGTTAAAAAAATATATACATCATTCACTTTGATGTCTTATACACAAGAAGTTTGACATCTGGATCATTATAACCTGAATTTTGATGCTTTCCTTTCAGATATTTGGTGCTGTACAGAAACACATCCAAGAGAATTCAGAACAACTATTTGACTATTTGAAATAGAAATGCCCAGTCAAGAAATGAGATAAATTGGAATTTTAAAGAAATTTTCCATAACTATAACCTTTTTTTTTTTTTTTTTTTCCTTGCGTTATGCGGGCCTCTCACTGTTGTGGCCTCTCCCATTTGCGGAGCACAGGCTCCGGACGCGCAGGCTCAGCGGCCATGGCTCACGGGCCCAGCCGCTCCGCGGCATGTGGGATCTTCCCGAAACGGGGCACGAACCCGCGTCTCCTGCATCGGCAGGCGGACTCTCAAGCACTGCGCCACCAGGGAAGCCCAACTATAACCTTTTGATCTCCATGTTTAGCTGGCTCTTCAATAGACGTTTTTTAAATGTCAAGCTGAAAATATTCATTGGAAGAGTGAACTGTGAACAAACTTTTTATTTTATGAGGATGACCACGTTATCCTCCCCCTCTTATCAGGGAGATTTCGCTAGCTGTTGACAGTGATATACAGTGGTGCTTCGCTGGGGTGACATCTAGGGAAAACGATTCCGCTGCACCACCACACAAAACCAATTAGAGAACTATTTTCTGCGACAGGTCACGAATTTACGTGGTTTCTCATGAAAAGATGTACCTTTCAATTTCTTTATTAAGATGACATCCATGTCCCTTGAGACTTTTGGGGATGACAATCATTTGCTCATCACGCAAGAAACATACACGCACTGAACTCACATCAAGGGACAACGGTGGGAGACGCTGTTCCTCATTCACATTTTCCAAATGAGCTATTTTGCAAACTGATCATTAGAACCACATACATTATAAGGATTTTTGACAGGAATTTATTCAAACTCTAGGAAGAAGCTAAAGGGAAGTAGCAGTTAGTATTCAACTATGGCTGTGTCTACTGTTGGGTTTAAAAAGATAGCCGTGGCCAAATTACTTAGACATGAGAAATTCAGCAAGCTTCTCAGTATCTAAGATGAAGATAACAAGTGAAACTGGTTTTCTGTTTGTTTTCTTTTTTCTTAACATCTTTATTGGAGTATAATTGTTTACCATGGTGTGTTAGTTTCTGCTTTATAACAAAGTGCATCAGCTATACATATACATATATCCCCCTATCTCTTCCCTCTTGCGTCTCCCTCCCACCCTCCCTATCCCACCCCTCTAGGTGGTCACAAAGCACTGAGCTAATCTCCCTGTACTATGCGGCTGCTTCCCACTAGCTCTCTGTTTTACATTTGGTAGTATACATAAGTCCATGCCACTCTCTCACTTTGTCCCAGCTTATCCTTCCCCCTCCCCGTGTCCTCAAGTCCATTCTCTACGTCTGTGTCTTTACTCCTGTCCTGCCCCTAGGTTTTTCAGAACCTTTTTTTTTTTAGATTCCATACATATGTGTTAGCATATGGTATTTGTTTTTCTCTTTCTGACTTACTTCACTCTGTATGACAGACTCTAGGTCCATCCACCTTACTACAAATAACTCAATTTCGTTTCTTTTTATGGCTGAGTAATATTCCATTGTATATACGTGCCACATCTTCTTTATCAATTCATCTGTCAATGGACACTTAGGTTGCTTCCATGTCCTGACTACTGTAAATAGAGCTGCAATGAATATTGTGGTACATGACTCTTTTTGAATTACGGTTTTCTCAGGGTATATGCCCAGTTGTGGGATTGCTGGGTCATCCCATTCTTTAGATTCTTTTCCCACATAGCTTATAACAGAATAATTAGTAGAGTTCCCTGTACTATACAGTAGGTCCTTGTTGATTATCTATTTTATATATAGTAGTGTATATATGTTAATCCCAAACTCCTAATTTATTTCCCCCCAAGAGTGACTTTTTTAAGTGAAGAATACAGTTTTGTATTATGAAGCCAAAAGCTCACTTAGAATAGAAGCCCCAGCTATGGCCTTTATTTTTATTATAGAAAGTATTTCATCAGCTCTAAGGTATTGGGAATTTCCTCATCAAATATTTATTGTGAATCAGTCAGTGCTGAGCTCTGAACTAAATGTTGGCAGTAAAGAAGTTAGAAAATAATGAAGGGAAATAGACAAGTGAATTAGCAATACACTCACAATTTATTAAATGCCATGACAGAAGTGATACTAGGGGTAATTGGAACCTGGAGAAAAGGCATCAAACATACTATATGGGGAGGGAAATGGTCAGTGAAGGATTTTGGGAGGAAGTGATACGTGACGATGGCCTCAAAAGATGCATCCATGTCAGTCACCTTTCAAGGATGACTGAGAAATAGAAGAACAGCATTCTGGCAGAAAGAACCACAACAGAAAAAAGAGGCACAAAAGGACATGGTATATGAGGAGGAAATTCCAACAATTTGGTGTATTAATGGTGCATTATAGTAGCAAGAGGCGGGGCTGGAGAGGTAGGTGGAGCCTTGACCCTGGAGAGCCTCATGAGGATCACCATATACACTACAATGTCTCTGTTTCTAAGACGCATGATTTTTTTTCCATTTCAATTCTTCTGAAATCAGAGTGCACATAATTACTATTCCAAGAGACTTGCCAGTTGCCAGCCAAGGGAGTAAGATGCAATGAAACAAATACTACCTATTCATGTGAGAAACTGACCATGCTGACCATTTCATCCAGTTGGATCATTCTTTTTCCTTCCAATGACACAGAAATGGTAGCATAAAAGTGAAGTTGCTCTATGTACAAAAGGTTGCTTCAGATACTTGGCAACATAATTACAGTATGAAGAAATTATCTAAATTCTTTAGGAATAGAACATAAAATTCCAAGGACTGTTAGAGAAAGATAAAAGGGGTTGAGCAAAGAAAGAGGCACATGTAAATATGACCCAGATAAGGAATGCTCAGCATCGGTGGAAGACCCAGAGGTACAGTGTCAAGGCAGTGAAGGAACAGAGTGTTTTGAGAAGGAATGAGGGATCAGCTTTGTCCACCAGATAGAGAGGTCCAGGCAGGTGATGGCCCATTAACGACCTCAGCAAGGCAGAAAGCTGGTTACAGCTGGGAGGTCTCTGGGAGCTAAACAACCGGGGGCAGCAAAGGTAGGTAACTCTCTTTAAAAATCTAGATGCAAAAGAGAAAAAACAGAAGTGAAAAGTTAACTAGAAGGAAAATACAGGAAAGATTAAGCATGGTTAGAAGCTTAGGGTAAGGACCCAAGAGAAAATAATGAAGATACATATATGGGAGGGAGAAATAATGAAATGCCAGCCCAGAGGAGGCAGTAAGGGTCATGGGGACAGGTAAATGCATTGTCTTGAACATTCTCTGAAACTGGAGCAGAGGTGGTAAGGATAACTGTGAAACATTTGATGGATACGTGGGGATCTGAGTGAGAGCACACCTGATGTCTTCAATTTTCTTGGGAAAGAAAGCAAACTGTGTTACAGAGCCCAGTAAGAGGTGGAGAGCTAGAACACAGCTTTCCTGCCCTCCACCTGCACACCCAGCCAGAAGCCAGAGGGCAAAGGCATGTAGATGATCTACTGTGTAGAGATTAGCCTTCCGGGACAGGGCAGACACAAGTGGAGAAAAGGAATGCCTAGCCCAGGTGATAAGCTGACGTGGAAGGCTGTACGCAAACATGGCCACGATACATGGGCTCCTTTGCAATGTGACTCTGCATGGGCTCTTTCTACATGGGCTCCTTTGCAATGTGACTCTGCCATTCTGCCCAGGAAGAAGTGGAAATCTATTTTCCTAGCCTTGAACCTGGGTTGGCCTGTGACTTGCTTGTACTAAGAGAATGTGCTGGAAGTGAGGTTCTGTAACATATGAGCCAAGGCCTCAGGAGGCCTTACAGATTTTCCTTTCACCCTCTTGAAATACTAGCTGCCACATAAGGACATCTTCTTGAGGATGAAACATCATGTGGACAAGGAGATCCAGCCAGGCATGTGATGAGGCCACCTTGGGCCATTTAAGCCCCAGTCAGCCAGATGACTCAAGCCACACATGTGACCCAGGCCAGACCAGCTGTTGTTTTGAGGCATTACATTTGGGAGAGGTTTGTTAGGTGGCCAGAGATAGCTGCTACAGCTGGAGAGCATGGGCCTTCAAGGAGGATGAGCTGAGCACATTCCAGCTTCTCAGCACCCAGTGATGTTGGGTTACGTAGTGATCCTGCTGTGTGCTTTTTCCTTGTTTTATAAACATTTTATTGAAGTTAGAACCATAACAGATATATTTGTTTTCACCAGCAGGATTATTACTTTATTTACATCTGTGCTAATGAAAGCTGTGGAACATTCCTAGACCCACACTGCTCTCTGTGCACTGAACCATAACAAATACTTTTAAATTAAAAATATATTCTAGATCCATGGCTGTTAGGGGCTCAGGGGGAGAAGAGGAATGAATATGTGGAACACAGGGAATTTTTTAGACCAGTGAAACTATTCTGTGTGATACTGTACTGGAAGATACATGACATGTTGCATTGGTTAAAACCCAAGGACTGGACAACACAAACACTGGGCTCTAGTGTAAACCACAGACTTTTTTTTTTTTAATAAAGTTATTTATTTTATTTGTTTATTTTTGGCTGCGTTGGGTCTCTGTTGCTGCGAGCGGGCTTTTCTCTAGTTGTGGCGAGCGGGGGCTGCTCTGTTGCGGTGCACGGGCTTCTCACTGCAGTGGCTTCTCTTGTTGCAGAGCACAGGCTCTAGGCATGCGGGCTTCAGTAGTTGTGGCATGTGGGCTCAGTAGTTGTGGCTCTCGGGTTCTAGAGTGCAGGGTCAGTAGTTGTGGTGCACGGGCTTAGTTGCTCCGTGGCATGTGGGATCTTCCCGGACCAGGGCTCGAACCCGTGTCCCCTGCATTGGCAGGGGGATTCTTAACCACTGCCCCACCAGGAAGCCCCTAAACCACAGACTTTTTTTTTTTTTTTTTTTGCGGTACGTGGGCCTCTCACTGTTGTGGCCTCTCCTGTTGCGGAGCACAGGCTCTGGACGTGCAGGCTCAGCGGCCATGGCTCAAGGGCCCAGCCGCTCCGCGGCATGTGGGATCTTCCCAGACTAGGGCACGAACCCATGTCCCCTGCATAGGCAGGCGGACTCTCAACCACTGTGCCACCAGGGAAGCCAAAACCACAGACTTTTAATGTTGTATCTATACTGGCTCATCAGTTGCAACAAATGTGCCACACTAATAAAAGATGTTCATAACAGGGGGAATTATGATCAGGGGAAAGAGGAGATATATGGGAACTGTCTGTACTGTCTGATCAGTTTTCTGTAAACCTAAAACTGCTCTACAAAATCAAGTCCATTAATGTAATCTAGCTTTCCAAGAAACAATTCTTAAAGGCAAGCTAAACCAAACCAAACGACAGGTGATACCAGGAGAGTGGGGTTCCCTAGGAACCCTCAAGAGAATTCTATAATTTGTTTTTTTAATGTGAGGACTACTATACTCAAAAACATAGTTTTCTTTTATAGTAGCCTACAAATAAAACAATAATGTACAAATATTCCATATTTTGCCTAAAGAAAAATATAACATTAAAGAACAAGTGAGAAATTATGATACAAGTAAGGAACTTATTGAAGTGCCACTTACCCCCGAGGAAAAGAGTGAAAACATCACCATACTGCTTTTGAAGGGCAGTCATGAAACTTAGGGGATCTTTTTGTAATTTCAGGGCTTCTCCAAAGAAAGGAAGCCAGCCTTTTATCAATGGAGGTTCACCAGGTCTCCTATAGAAAAAAAAAAAAAGAGAGAAATGAAATCATTCTTATTTTAATACCTGTGGGTCATTAATCCAGTCTAGAAGTAGACTGGATGAATTGTAGTTTTTTTTCAGTTCTTTTATTCAATGATTCGTATATAACCATAGACATGTATTTATTGAGCCCCTCCGGTGTGTGTGGCTCTGGGGCAGACAGTTCAATTTACAATTTTTGGTGAGCAACTTTTGTGAGAAATTGTGTCTTGTGAGGCCCAAATGGTTGGCTGAAATGACAGACACATTCAGTAAACATTTTGTGTTTGAGCGCTCTTGCTGTGCTCTGGGGGTTAGATGTCAGGTAGTTTAGTTGCCAAAGTAAAGCTCTTTGCTGTAAGATTTCAACTAGACTGGAATTACATAATTAGAAGAGGGGAGATTATTAATCTTGAAAAATCTTTTATGCTGTTGAGAACAATAAGAACTTCAACATTATTTCCATGAAGGGTGTTTTGTTATATTCTTTTATGAAGATTTTTATTCAAACTACAAATAAATAGGAATATTTGTTAAATTTTACAAGATAACTCTTTTTAACATATGAAGTGTGTTCAGTGAAATACTGTGAATTAAAATCCAAGTTTCTTCTTTTTCGACCTATAATCCTAGCAAAACTGGACTTCAAAATTTCTTCTTTGGGACTTCCCCGGTGGCGCAGTGGTTAAGAATCCGCCTGCCAATGCAGGGCACACGGGTTCGAGCTCCGGTCCGGGAAGATCCCACATGCCGCAGAGCAGCTAAGCCTGTGTGCCACAACTACTGAGCCTGTGCTCTAGAGCCCGTGCTCCGCAACAAGAGAAGCCACCGCAATGAGAAGCCCGTGCACCGCAACCAAGAGTAGCCCCCGCTCGCCACAGCTAGAAAAAGCCTGAGTGCAGCAACAAAGACCCGACGCAGCCAAAAAATAAAATAAAATAAAATATTTCTTCCTAGTCATTTATTTGGTGAACTCAATCTGATTTAAAGTTTAAAAAAAGATCCAAAGCCATTTTATCCTAGAAGGGATTAAAACAAATATTCAAGAGAACTCTGATGATTCTCTATCCCATCTGTGAAGATGACTTATACTACACACAGTACAACCCATTTTGATTAATCACAAGATATTACAAGCTCAGATCTAATCAAAGATCAAGATTATGTTCATACTCAGCATGGAATTCTATGTAGCTAGATTAACCCTATCAGAAGCTTCTATTTTCCCACAACCCAACATGGTAGAATTAAAGTTAAAAGAAAAAAAAAAAAAGAAATATCAGATTTTTCAGGGGAAAAATAAACTGAAACAAAACAAATCCAAGGTGTGATAGAAATAAAGGAAATCAGTATCAAAACTCTGCTTCCTGTTTTTAGAGGACAGTTCATCTTTATACTAATTTACAAAATATATGCTGTTGTTTAAATACGTATACTTAGAATAGGAAGACAGGAAACATTGCATAGAAATGTGCATCTTATTCTTCACCCCACTCCCCATGATTTTCTTGAATGTAACTTGAGCAATGAAGACTTGCTTTTTTGAGAAATATAAAAGTGTACCAAGAAAACACTGTTAACAGTTAATTTTAGGTCCAAAGATTAATAAACGAGAAAAGACTGCACATATGACTGGAGAGTAGATCCCCAGCCACAGCATGTAGGCTCTTCACCAATGACTCTTCCAAATTCTGCAAGTGATCTAGTTCACAAAATTTCCTTTCAAGATATGAACTCTCTTCTGCGGCCTACTTTTACTCTGTTTTGTTTAATGTTACTTGAATGTTGCATTGTGACAAAGATTTTGAAAGGCTTTTTGTCATATCATTATTTAATGCAACTAATTTCATCCTCTGTGCTCTGTCATGTGGTCCAAAGTTGTATTCTTCACGGGGTTTCCGAGGGGGTAAAAGATGGAGCTCAGAAATCCAGGGGAATGTGAACTTAACATTCAAAGTGAGGGAAACACATTAGGAAACCATTTTATTGTTACAAAGATGAAAGGGTCATCATTCCTTTCAGCTGTGCTCATTCTGGCAGAAATAAGCCTCAAACTATTAAACACCAGGTCACAACTGTGCATATTTTCAGGGAAAAATATCCTACTAGTTCAACTTACGACCCATCGAAGACAGATAACAGAAATCTGTCTTCATCAGTGTATTTGTAAAAATTATTTAGGGAGGAAAGACATCACCATAATGATCCAGAAAGGCCTGCTGACACCTGGCACAGCACAAATAATGCTATTGGTCTCTCTCATGCTCTGTGACTTTGAAAATGAAATACTGACTGCTCACTGCTGAGTGAAGGGATAGGATGCTTAACACTTATTGGTGGTGCTCCAGTTCCAAAGCTTAAGAGGAGCAGGTCATGAAACAATGGGGGGTAAGCAAAAAACTCCCCCCCAGATCAATGGTCCATATCCTTCTTTTTCCTACTCAAACAATATACACTTCCTCAAATATCCTCTTTACTATTTAACAGACCACAAGGACCATATCCTGTAAATTATACAAATTAAAGCTTACAAAGGTTCTCAATGATTAAACCCATGTTCTATGCATAGACCACTGCATCACTGCTCACAAGGTCTTCCTTACAAGTTGCAGGACACATCTTAAAGTTTATGCAACGTGTCAAGTACGGTCCAAACTTGTCTGGAAGCAAGAAGTGGAAAAGAATCTAAATACATAAGATAGCTATAAAATATAAAAGACATTTTAGACATTTTCCTCTGCTGAAAAAGCACATAAAATTTAAGAGTGGACCAACACAGAATACTTGGTTTCTAATGACATATGAAGTTCGTCTTTATGCTACACCTTTCGTTAAATAAACAGGTAGAAGGTGTGACCTGTCACACATTGCTCCCCTAGACATTTAAAGCCCAACACTTTCCAAAGCAATCTATACTTGTCAAAGTAACTTCTTTTCCATTTTTCCCATGACCATTCTAGGCTAGGAATCCCAGTTATTGAAATAACCTCCTAAGCAAGTAGGGAGCAACCTTGATACATGCACAGCAAACCAGGAAAAATAAAATTACGTGTTGATTAAAAATTGATAAAGACTTAATATATTCGTATCAGGTCACCTAATATCTGCAATGTTACCTTAATAGTTTTTTATTTTTCCTAATTATTAAAGATTTTCTTTGTGTGGGTGGTTAAAATTTCAGAAACTACACAACTGAAGGGCATTGCAGTAACCGAAGATTACACTGACCTTTGGAACAAACTTTGCTGTTGAGCGAGGCACTTTTTTTTTTTTTTGTGGTACACGGGCCTCTCACTGTTGTGGCCTCTCCCGTTGCAGAGCACAGGCTCCGGACGCGCAGGCTCAGTGGCCATGGCTCACGGGCCCAGCCGCTCCGCGGCATGTGGGATCTTCCCGGACCGGGGCACGAACCCATGTCCCCTGCATCGGCAGGCAGACTCTCAACCACTGCGCCACCAGGGAAGCCCGAGCAAAGGCACTTTTGAAGCTACTCTGTTGTATGCTTCCTTGACTTACTCTGGAAGCTACTTGACTGGAAATGTCATTTGCCTTATAGTGTCTCTTAGAACTGTATTCTTGAAACATCCTCTATTCCTCCACTATGTTTTGGCTCCAATGGGGGCACCGGGATGCCTAAAAATGTTCCCACAACTCTGGAGAGTTAAGAATCAACATGCTCTTCAGGATACTGGTGAGAGGGAGCCTCACTGCAGGGCTATGGATGGAAGGTCCCCCTAAGGAGGAGTGTATGGAAGACGTGTCTGAGCCTTGGCGTCCTAGCAGCCTCAGCAAGCGCCCAGGTGCAGGCAAGGAAGCACAGAAACACATGCATTGCTCTCTCTGGAAACCAGGTGAGTGACAGCCAACTGGAGCACTTCAGTAAGGGATACAAAGGGGGAGGATCACTCTCCAAACCCTAGCCAGGAGGCACCCTCAGGAAGCGGACAGCATGAACATCTGTACAACAGGACTCACCAGATCAACAGAAAGGAAGGGGAAGAGAGACTCCCAAACCTCATTTAATCTTTGTATAAAAGAGACCAAGTTTTAAACAAGAAGTGACTGAGCAACTTCTCACTGCAAATATTCAGTGTTTTCTGCCATCAGAAGAAATAGGGGCTTGGAAATTTGAGTTCAGTTATAAATTTCAGTTCAGTTATAAAGAATTAAAGTTACATTTCTGCACATCTGACTTGTCCTGGGAAATTTTAAATCCCAATGCTAGCTATGTGTAGATAGATGCTCAGTTTCTTCCCCTGAATGAGAATAATAATATTCAATTTAGAGATTTACCAATCAGGCTGAGACAGAGTATTTGAAAGTAGCTGGTACACAGAGCCGGGTTAGTTTTCTTGTTATTTGTATATTGCAAGCAGTGCCTGCAAGTGGTTTTGCTCAGCCTGGACTCTTTGGTTTGTCAACCCTCCCTGCTTATCTATACCTTTCATGGAGCTGCTCAGGGTTGAAGCATGGACTTCCCTATCCTTCCAATCACTGGCTAAATGAGGTTGTTAAACACCCAGATATACAAAGACTCAATAACTTCAGGTGAACAGGCCCAAAGTCTCTGCAAAGAATGATCATTATTCAGAACAGCTTCACCAGGTGTGTGTCTACTTATGATGAGGTTCTCTGGACATGACCTGGTCCAAGAGCTAATGAAATGTCTCTGCATAAGATGCAAACAGGAATTTGGGGGGTGGGCATTAAGGAGAAAGAGAAAGCAAGCAAGTGGAAGGACAGGGAAAAACTAGTGAGGCCACATCATGCTAAGCTGGGACTCTGGGAAGGACCATGGCAGGATGCACGGCACGGCAGGGTAGGCTGCTTCCAGGAACAGGTGTGACCAATCTTCAACTCTAAGAAGTTGTTTTGCTGGCCTGGGAGCCGCATGGCCTTTTTCATCTGCAAACATTCATTATGAGTCTGTTGGACACACACCACATAAACTTGTGTCAATGGCAGCTGAAAAAGTTGAGGAGTTAGGGCAGCGTCAGGCTGAGGGACTCTACTGGGTAGGGGGAAAGGGTCAAGTGCATGTGCAGGAGGCAAACACAGTGGGAAGACTGTGAGCCAGAGAGCACCAGCTCCTCCTCCTGCTTTGCAAAGAACCCTTTGGGTATTAAAAGGAGAATGAAAACCCAAGCTGCAGGCTGGAAGAACAATCTTTGCAAAACACACTTCTAATAAAGGACCAGTATCCCACACGTACAAAGAACCCTGAAAACTCAACAATAAGAAAAAAAATTTAAAATGGGCAAAAGATTTGAACAGGCATCTTATCAAGGAAGATATACAGATGGAAAATAAGCATATGAAATGCTCCACATTGTATGTTATCAGGGAACGGCAAATTAAAACAACCATGAGATACCGCTACACTCATATTAGAATGGCTAAACTCAAAACATGGACAGGCCCAAATCCTGACAAGGATGTGGAGCCACAGGAACTCTCATTGTCGGTGGGAATGCAAAATGGTACAGCCACTTGGGAAGACAGTTTCTTGTAAAACTAAACATAATACCATACAACCCGGCAATTATGATCCTTGGTATTTACCCAAGCGAGTTGAAATTTTGTGTCTACACAAAAAACCTGCATGCAAATGTTTTCAGCAAATTTTTCATAACTGCCAAAACTTGAGAGCAATAAAGATGTCCTTTTTTTTTAATAATCCAATTTTTAAAAATTTATTTATTTATTTATTTATTTATTTATGGCTGTGCTGGGTCTTCGTTGCTGCGCGCGGGTTTTCTCTAGTTGTGGCGAGCGGGGGCTACTCTTCACCATGGTGCATGGGCTTCTCATTGCAGTGGCTTCTCTTGCTGCAGAGCATGGGCTCTAGGTGCCTGTGCTTCAGTAGTTGCGGCACACGGGCTCAGTAGTTGCGGCGCGTGGGCTCAGCAGTTGTGGTGTGCGGGCTTAGTTGCTCCTTAGCATGTGGAATCTTCCGGGACCAGGGATCGAACTGGAGTCCCCTGCAGTGGCAGGTGGATTCTTAACCACTGTGCCACCAGGGAAGTCCCAAGATATCTTTAAACTGGTGAATGGTTAAGCAAACTTCTATATAAGTCCACATAGTGGAATATTACTTAGCTATAAAATGAAAGAGCTATCGTGTCCTAACAAGACTTGGAGGAACCTTAACTACATATTGCTAAGTGAAAGGAGCCAATCTGAAAAGGCTACATACATTATGATTACAATCATATGAACTGGAAACAGTAAAACTATGGAGATTGTTCAAAGATCAGTAGTTGCAAGTTGTTCGGGAAGAAGGAAAGCAGAATGAACAGGTTGAACACAGGATCTTTAGGGCAGTAAAACTATTCTATATGTCACTGTAATGGTGGATACATGTCACCATACATTTGTCAAAACCCACATAATGTACAACACAAAAAGTGAACCCCAATGTAAACTTTACGACTCTAGTTAATAGTAATGAATCAATGTTGAGTCAATTGTAACAAATGTACATACCGATGCAAGATGTTAATAAGATGGAAAACTATGCTGTTGGGAGGGTCAGGAGGAGGTTTGGGGAACTCTGCAATTTCCTCTCATTTTTTCTGTAAACCTTAAACTGCTGTAAAAAAGAAAGCATATATATAATGAATTTTAAGCAGGAAACATATGTCAGTTTCCATTTTTTTAAAAAGTTAAAGAGAGTTTTACAAAAGACAGGCAATTCTAGATTTTAGGATTGGTCAGTATGTAAATTGGTACAATCTGCAACTTCTTTTTTTTTTTTTTTAAGAGTAAAGAGTTTTAGACACCAAAAAGTGAGAATATCTACTGTGGATTATCCTCAACCATGTTAGGTCCATTTCTTGCTATGACCTCATAAGGAGCCATTGTAATGGAATTCCAAGCACCTATTTAAGACCCTGCCTGGACTAAGTTTTTTTGTATCTTTTAGCTCAGGAAGCTGGTTTTCAGTGACCTGAGGGACTTTGACCAAAGTTAGTTTCTTCCTTGGCATTGCAGGGTTTTTGACTATTTTGTTTGCTATTATTTTTTTCACTTTTCCTTTACTCTTTTTGATTTTTTTCATGTTTTTAAATTTCTTTTTCTCATTTGTCTTTTTTCTTTATACTGTTTTTCCCATTTTTCTTTATTCATTTTTCTCACTTCAAAAAGTCTGTTTGTTAATATTTGTTGTTCGTTTATATTCATTTTTGTCTGGCCCTGTGCTTTGGTTCTATTATAAAGATCAGTTTTTCAGGTGGGCTTTGGAAGTGATTTTCTTTTGAGGTGATTTGGATCAAGTTTTTCACCAGCTTTTCTCAATTTTAAGCTGACCTTGGGGCACTTTGTCTATGCAGTAAAGGCAATCCGCTGCAAGGCCTCTTGCCTCCATGTCTGCCACAGAGAAGGATGAGACCCACGTGGGCAATGACCACCAACAAGGATACCTTCATCAAGGTGAGGTGGCCCCGGCACATCCTGACTGGGAAAGAGGTGGCCGTGAAGATCATTAACAAGAGGCAGCAGAACTCCTCGGGGCTCCAGAGACGATCCCACAAAGTCAAGATAATGAAGGCCTTGGGTCACCCCAACATGACGAAATTATATGAAGTGACGGAGACGGAGGAAACACTCTACCTTGACGTGGAGTATGCTGGTGAAGGTGAGACGTTCCATTACCTGGTGGTTCATGGCAGCATGAAAGAGAAAGAGGCCCCAGGCAAATTCTGGCAAAGAATGCCCACTGTACAGTATTGCAGCCAGAAAATCCACCCTGGGTGCTGACTTGAACGTCAAGGTTGCAGACTTTGGCTTCAGCCACGAATTCACCTTTGGCAGTAAGTGGGATACCCTGTGTGCCAGCCCCCCACCCCCTTGTGCTGTCAAGGCCAGAAGTAAGATAGCCTCACAGTGGATGTGGGGAGCCTGAGTCATCCTATAAATACACTGGTCACTGATCCCTGCCTTTTGATGGACAGAACTTAAAGGAACAGGAGGAACAGGTACTGAGTGGAATCCACCATATTTCCTTCTATTTGTCCACTGAATGTGAAAACCTGCTCAAGAAATTTCTCACCCTCAATTCCAGCAAGGGAGGCACTTTTTAGAGCAAATCACGGAAGTTCCCTGGATGCCTGCAGCTCAAGAAGGTGAAGAGCTAAATTGTATGGAGCGACTCCCTGACTACAAAGTCCCTGGTGGGCTGACCTGGTGGTGTCCACGGCTCCACTGTGTCAAGAAGGGTGAGCGGCAATGACACGATGTGAAGGTCTCCGCCCTGAGTCCTTATCCACAGACAGAGACACTCAACTCAGAGTCCATCAACACTTACTTCTCAGATAAATTTGTTCACAGGACACCTTTAAGTGAATAAAGCAGTTAAGTAACTACAGGCACAACAGAATAATATTATTTTCCTTAAAGAAAATATGGGAATAGAAATGCAAAGACTCTAGTATGCTTTAAGATGTTAATGGTCATTATTTTGGAGTGGCAAAATTATAGGGGTTTGGCCCTCTGGTCATCTGACTTGCCTGACAAAAACATACTGCTTTTGAAGATTATTTGTCATTGATTTTGTAGGATGTCTCTCAACCTGGGTTGTCTGATGTTTTCGCATGATTAGACTGAGGTTGTTAACATTTTTGGAGAGAATCTCACCAAAGCGTGCCCTTCTCAGTGTATTGTTTGGAAATTTAAAGAAGATGCTATTTTAGTGTGAACATGAAAGGCAGGTACAGAGGGCACCGTCTTCTAAAAAGCAGTCGATGGCAAAAGCTCTACAAATCCATCCAAGGCTGATTCTAAAACTGAGCGCAATGTTTCCGAGGTTGGGGAGTGGGGCAGCAGCCTGAGGTCCGCCCTGAGGATGCGCGCATCCCCTGCCACAAACGACCACACCCCCAAAAGGAAGAGCAGACTCTGGGGGTCAGACTCTGTAACTGTACAAAGCATGGACACACTGTGCCACCCGGATCCCCCATTACTTCTTCCAGGGTCCAGGCAACCTGCCAATGGGGCAGGCACAGTTGGTTTCCATGACAGCCGCAGGAGGGCGGGGTGCTCGTCACAACTGGGGTTGCAGCTGCTGGGCTGTGACAACCTGATAGACCCTTCAAGGCTTTGAAGGAAGAAGCCTTGTGGCACAGAGGACACTGTCTCTACCCACTTCACTAGACTCCAGTGCATCTCCTGTGCACAGTTAGGGAACAGGTTGTTTCCCCTTGTAAATGATAAATCATATATGCTTTAGGACTCTTGATTCATATGCTGTACATGTATGATCTGCTTAATATTTGTTTACTGCAAGAATCAGACCTCCTGTAATCTCTCTTCAGGATGAACATTAATCCAACTCTGTCTAGAGAAATTACACAATTCATTACCATAAATAATCTCCATTGTACCCCATGCTTAATCTTCATTTTTTCCCCAGTCCTATAATCTTGCAAATCCACTGGTGCTGTGTGATTGGCACCTGGTGTTCACACAACCTCTGCCTCACAAAACAATACATGAAAAATTCCTGGATAAAAATGCCACTTTTCAGTCTATCAATGATTCTATTCTCTGTTCTTTGGTAACTTCTGTACCACTCTATGAAGATCTGTTAACTTTGGCAGTCAGAAACAAGACCTTTACTCTTGAAATGTTTTGGCTCTATCAGGATGGCAATTGACTTAAAACTTGACTTAATTTCCCAGTAGCAAAGATATTCACCATTCAAGCACTTTTGATCAAAGCATTAAATGTAATGGCAATGTAAAAGCAAGCAATGCTTAACAGTTACAAATTTCTCCATTACTGGCATGGAATCACAGCAAAACTAATATGAACGTAACTAAATGTATCTTTACACCCTAGAGCAGAACTCTTCAAGCCATATTCCAGTTGAATCTCTGTCAGTTCATCCATGCAATTGTGTGACCTGAACAAAGCTCTGTCTGTACAATGTGCCTTCTAAACTCGATTCCATTAGCAGATTTATACTAATGCCTTGATCAAGTGAGTGATTTGTAGATGCTTCTTTGGCTAAGAAGCCAAACCACATCCATGTAGGATTTAACTCTGAGAGGTCTATGATTGAGGGTTTTGTTTGTTTGTTTCCTGTGAGGAATGCCCAGGTTGGCACCATGGAATAATAATGTCAAGGCATATTTTATAAAACTATAATTTAAAACTTAATTGAGTCTCAAGCAGGCTTCATAATGACCACATACTGGAATATCATTTCTTTATAAACTTGACCTTGGGTTAAGTAGGGCATAGGTCCAGCCCTCATCTGTTCTTTTTTTTTTTTTTTTTTTTTTTTTTTTGGG
>NW_006773723.1:426396-432858 GCF_000442215.2 Lipotes vexillifer
TGCGGAGCACAGGCTCCGGACGCGCAGGCTCAGTGGCCATGGCTCATGGGCCCAGCTGCTCTGCGGCACGTGGGATCTTCCCGGACTGGGGCACGAACCCATGTCCCCTGCATCGGCAGGCGGACTCTCAACCACTGTGCCACCAGGGAAGCCCCCTCATCTGTTCTTGTGTTCGCTGCTACACGATAACTCCTGATTAATCTCGCTACACTGTGTGGCTCAGATCTGGGTCTCTGCAAACTACCACCAATTTGGTGACTTTAGCCAATTTGCTTAACTTATCTGTGCCTCAGGTTCCTCATCTGTAGAATGGACATTCTACCACTGTACTTTCCTCATATGAGAATTAAATAAGTTAGTGCATGTAAAGAACTGAAGACAATGCCTTCACATAGTAAACACTGTTAGCTGCTCTCATCATTATCATCATCATTATCACCACCACCATCTTCACATTACTACTGGAGATGATCTAAAATATAAATATAATCACGGGTCTCTCCTTATTTCTCTTTCCTAAAAGTTTTCAATAGAGTACCAGTTTTTAAGACATTTTTTCATTTGCTAGCATACTTCCTTTATTTGCCTGATTTGGATTTTAGTTTAGGGCTGCCATATATGATTTGGTGGTAAGGAAATGGGGCGCCAGAATCACCTTCCTACATTTTTCCGGGCTTTATATTCTCTGAATGAACACACTCAAAAGAACAAAAGTGGCTCAGAAGAGCCCTGGATCTTAGGAGGAAGCCAGTCAAGAATGTTTAAATGGCCTAGACAATTCTAAAAGAGGGAAATCGATTCATAATGGAAAGTTATTTCAAGTCCTTAATTAAAATAGAAAACCATGCAACCGAATTTGTAATTTCTGAGATGATCAGATGCTAATTTATTTTATAGACAGGATTTGATTGGACTCCATGGAGGAGATATCAATTCCATTAACTCATCATTTCTTACATTTGATTAAATCATTTGATTTTGAAACATTTAATAAAAAATCAGAACCCACAGTTTTGTGGAAACTAAATTATAACAGAGGACTAGCCCAGAGAGCCTTGGGAATGACAATATAGAGATCAATGCCAACAATATATAAATGCATAGTCAAGTTATCAAATGAAATTTCATCAATACAAGCCTATGAAGAAACCAAGTTCCAAATTCTGAAGGCCAACACTAAAATAATCAAGCCCACATATCAGAACCATAGGAAAGGTAATTCAAGGGTATTCTGGTTTGCTGAGGTGGGAAGCTAATGAAAAGCCTGAGGACCATATGCTACATAATGCAATAATTCAGAACCATATTTGAATATTGGGTAAAACATTAACATAGCAAAAACTAATAGCATCTCTACATTTGTAATACAGCACACAGCACTGAGAAAGGCAACATTTTGCTCTTGTCATGAATTAGAGGGCTTTTAGAAAGGGAAAATACCATTCTTTTCCAAATACTGGTTCCTGACTTTGGGTGGTGATTTTAAGTCACTGCAGAAAAGGACTGTATGACTATTCCAGGAACTCCATCATCACTAATGTTAGAACATGGGACACAGAAGACATATACAGATCATTTAAATACAGACAATTCTAAAGTTGTCTTGAAAAGTCTAAATTTCTATTAAAGATAACCTTCTACATATATATATATATATATATATATATAAGTTTACTAAAGCCTCTCATTGTTGTGGCCTCTCCCATTGCGGAGCGCAGGCTCCAGACGCGCAGGCTCAGCGGCCATGGCTCACGGGCCCAGCCGCTCCACGGCACGTGGGATCTTCCCGGACCGGGGCACAAACCCGCGTCCCCTGCATCAGCAGGCGGACTCTCAACCACTGCGCCACCAGGGAAGCCCTCTTCTACATATTTTAAACATAATTATTGCAGTGTCCTTTGCTCACTTTTCTCCCTCTTATGTGCACCCTCCCGCTTGTTTTCTGAAATCAATTTTCAGTGTTTTTACCATGATCAATACTTAGGTAGTGTTCAATTGCTTTGTTTCTGTGTTTGCCTTGTTTTCTGTGTACTCATCACTAATTCTTATCAATCTCTTTCAGTCCTCTCTAAAATCGCTCTCAATATGGTTAGACATATGGTCCTGTAATTTTCATATAGCTCCTCTCTTATTTTCCATCAATTTTTATTTTGCTCCACTCAACAAGAGCCTTTCTTGACTTTTTCCCTTCCAGAGACTATTTTATTTCTACCTTAGATTTCTAATTTCCAAGAGGTCTTTTGTGCTCTCTGCTTATACCTTATACAAATTACATTCCATTCTTGTTTTATAAATGCAATTTCTTCTATGTCTCTAAGACGATTAAACATAGTTTTTTGACGATTTTTTCTGTCCTCCAATTGTCTGTTTCCTCTCTTTTCTTTCTGTTTCTTTGTCATAGTTTCTCTCTTTCAGGATAGAAGCTTTCTTCAATGTCTCATGATCTTGGCTTTCTCTCACATTTGAACACAAGGCTGTGTGCGTGTTGGTGAGGCTGGTGGACTTCACCATATCATGATTGGAAAGGGGCCTCATCATTTTAATGAGCTACCTCTCTCTACCAGTTACATGGATGAGGCTGTATCTTTTAGGAATTCTAATTTTGCTTTAGGGACTTTGGGAATAGGACATAGTGTACAAATATATGCAAATACATTTCCTATAAATAGTTAACATTAACTAATTTTGAATTTGTCTTAACTCTAATGTTTTTGGAGATTACTGCCAAAGTCATTTGGAGTAATGTTTGCAGATAAAACAATCTTAGAGTTCATTTCTATTTATGGAGGTGAGAATAAATAGACAATATTATCAAAAAGTCAGAAAAGAGGAAAAGATGATGGGGTGTAGAGTTATGCAAGTTGAAATTTCAGGGTGAAATAAGCGATTTTATTAGTTCACTGTATTGTTCCCAAAATTACTCTAACGCTCCCATAAGTTATATTATCTTGTTTCCGGGGCTGAGAGGATTAGGGAGAATTGGCAGGGAGAACTGAGGTACAGATAGACTCTTCTTTTTCATTTGAGGAAGCGTGTGTGTGTGTGTATGTAGGTGTGCACGCACACATGTAACTGTATTTTGAACTAGGACCTGACCAAAGTGATGCCAATGTCAGTAATACATTAATCCTTTGCACAGACCACCCATCAGAAGGCAAATGTGTTAACTCTCAGTAGAATAAAAAGCATTAAAAAAAAGCAAAGACTCCAGTCTCTCTCTTCTAGTTCCTCAGATACTTCCTTATCCCTATTCAGAAAGAACTGGATTTTGGATTTTGACAGAACGCTCATGCGTCTATAGAAGATGTTTCTTTTTCCTCCTCTATAAACAGGGAACAAACTGAGAAAACAGAAGCCACTATTAGGTTTGTAAATGACCCCACTCTACTGCTTTGAGAGCTTACAGGTAACTCCTCAAAACACTACTTTAACGATTGTTAATGACCATTTAAAATTCATTCTGCTTCTTTCCAAGAATTAAAAATTCCACCCCATTATTTTCAAAGGATTTTATTTCAAAGTATGAATATGAAAGAAACAAGCAGTTTATGTGTGTGTGTGTGTGTGTGTGTGTGTGTGTATACATACATATGTACATGCTTGTGGCATGGAAAGTCCCTTGAAAATTTGGAACAAATATATTAAGAAATCTTATAACTCTGTAGTAAGAAGACAATCTGATAAAAAATGGGCAAAAGATGTGAACAGACACTTCACCAAAAAAATATACAAATGTCCCATAAACACATGAAAAAATGCTCAACATCACTAATCTTTAGGGAAATGCAAATTAAAAACTAAAATGAGATACTACTACTCACTCACTAGAATGGCTAAAATTAAGAAGAATGACTGTAGCAAGCGTTGGCAAGAATGAGGAAGAACTGGAATGCTCATACACTGCTGGTGGGAATATAAAATACTATAATCACTTTGGAAAAGTGCTGAGCAGTTTCTTATAATGTTAAATACACACTAACAATACGATTTGGCAATTCCACTCCTAGGTATCTCTCTCTACCTAAGAGAAATGAAAATATGTGTCCACACAAAGACTTGTATGTGAATGTCCGTAGGCACATTCATCATAATTGCCCCCAATTAAGAACAATTCAAATGTCAGTCAACTAGTGAGTGGATAAACAAAAGGTAGTATATCTATATAATGGAATATTATTCAGCAATAAAAAAGAAATTACTGATGTATGGAACAACACTGATAAACCTCAAAAGCATTATGCTAGGAGAAAGAAGCCAGACACATGATTCTATTTATAGGAAATTTCTAGAAAAGATAAAAATAGAGGCACAAGGCAGATCACTTCTCCCTTGTGGTTGACGGTAGGAGCAGGGATTAAATGCAAACAGACATAAGGAAACTTTCTGGATGATGAAAATGTTCTAAACTGGATTGTGGTGATGGTTGCACAACAGTATCAATTTACTAAAGCTCATCAAATTGTACGCTTAAAATGGACGAATCTCATGATATGTAAAGCATATCTCAATGAACCTGCTAAAAAAAAGGGGGCATCCTATATGATGAATTTTGTATTTCAATTTTCAGAAAAGTCTTTAAATGAAATATATCACACCAAAAATTATACTGATATTTAAATTTCTGTTATTAGGTAAAGAAAAAGCAAGGATCACTTAATAGAACTCAAGCATTCCATTTAAACTTAGATGTTGTGGGCAATTTTTGTACCACTTCTAAATACAAAGAAATATATTTTTATTTTCATGTTTTCTAAACAAAAAACCTCTTCTGTAATGATTTTGCTGAACACTCTCTATGACTCCTGCAAAATTCCATAAGTAAAGCAGGGTCCTGAAACTGGAAGGGTTTTGGGAGGCTCATCATGTTTTACAAATAAAGAAACAGAATCAGAGAAGTAAAATAATTTGCCCCAAATCACATAGTAACAAAAAAGATCAGGGACTAGGTCTCTTGACTCCCAGCCCAATAACTTGTTTTTTTTCTGACTACACTACCCAAGGAAAGACAGGCACATGTCAGGGTTAAGGGAGTACTGACATTCTGAAATCAGATTTTTCTCTTTTCTGATATGTTTTTCACTTGCAATGAGCCCAGGGCTGATAACTCTATAAAGTAAATAAACATAAGATGTTATCTCCCATAGGGCAACTTCTGTTTGTGGCTAAATGAGCCAAGATGAAGAAACACTTCAAATAAAAGACTCAGCTGGAGTAGCAGAGCAAAGGGCCTGCTTAGCTTCAAAGGAAGTCTGACATATAGCCGCTGTGCTTCATAAACTATAATGTAATAAACTTGCATGAACAAAAATCTCACTTCCATATTCAACACAGGTTACATGAATGAGAGCTAATTTTTGGAAACAACATTAATTCTCCGGAAACAAAATGACTCACTTGATATCAGCCAGAGTGTGGTAGTCCAAGGGTTTCAAATCCTACATCCCATCCATACCTTTCCTCCATCTCCAGATTCGAAGAGTTATCTCTAGAAACTTCTCAAATTGAATCTTAGTTTAGTTTAATGTCTGGGTTTTTTAAAAAACTCACCTCTGGTTGGTGGAAGTACAATAGGCATCTGAAGCAAAAGAAAAGATGAGGATATCTGTGTCTCAGAAAGTTTTAGCCTTTACTAACACCAACTCAGAGCTGCATTATTTGTACTAAAGTGATGGAGACTAAAGGATTTGTGGCACCTAAGTTGTCAGAGACCATAAACAGCAGTATTTATCCAAAAAGTCTCAGGCAAACTAATTCTTAACAAAATCTCAGTAAAGCCCTGGACAGAGAGAATATGAGAACTTGATATTCCTTAAACATACAATTTTAAGGAAATAGCTTAAGAGCTGTGATAAATTGCAGTAGTGTTCAAAATATCCACTGCTCCTTCCTGTAGGAGCATTATTCATTGATGCCCCGTGGATGCCAGGCTTAACCATGTGACTTTCACTGGCCAACGATCTGTGAGCAGTGACACATGCCACTTCCCAGCAGAAGCTTTATGAGCTGTCACATGGCTCACTATGTTCTCTTCCCATTGACACAAGTCAAAAAATGTCCCCTAGTGAACACTCTCCTTAAATCTGGAAACTCGAATGAAGGCAATGACTTATGGTGAGCATATAGGGTGAATAAGAAATAAATCTTTCAGTTGTAAGCCATTGAGTTATCTGTTACTGTAGTGTAACTGAGCCAAAGATAACTGAAACAAGAGTTAAACAGAAGAGATTTGTTTTGATTAATGAACTACACAGTACTTTGGAGATCTCAGGCTGATTGCAAAATAAGAGTGCTGCCTACTATATTTAAAATAGATAACTAATAAGAACCTGCTGTATAGCACAGGGAACTCTATTCAATACTCTGTAATGGCCTATATGGGAAAAGAATATTAAAAAAAAAAGAGTGTATATATATATATATATATATATATATATATATATATATATATATATATATATATAT
>NW_006773723.1:432868-459760 GCF_000442215.2 Lipotes vexillifer
TGTATATGTCTGATTCACTTTGCTGTACACCTGAAACTAACACAGCATTGTAAATCAACTATACTCCAATAAATTTTTTTAAAAAAGTGTTGCTATATATTCCCATCACCCTAGACCAATACTTTGCAAACATTTTTGATCCAATGTATATATTGTGATAGACTATACATATACATTATAGAATTTTGAATATGTAGATGTAACTAAAAGTCATGAAACAATACTATGTGTGATGTACTCTGATATTTTCTATTTTATTTTTTTAATGTTTTTGGAACCCACTAAGTCCATTTCAAGTCCTATTAATGGGTCACAACCCATTATCCTAATTTCTACCCAGTGTTTACCTTGTTGGATTTTCCCAAAATGTATATTCATATTATTTTTTTTCCTCCTAAATTTTAATCCAATAGTACTTGACTCTGGATTCACCACAGAATCACCAGGAATATTTTTTTTCATATACTGCTCCTGACCCTCAGAGATGGTGATTTATTTGGTATGGACTGGAAATTATTATTTTAACATTTGAGAATTCCTCGGTTCCTTTCTCAGAAGAAGGTACAAAAAAGAGCCACTGTTGCCAAGCGTGTCTAAGGCCTGGTGATGATGCATCTGAAGGGGTCTGTCCCTGGGAGAATCAGCAAGATTTTAACCTTTTGTTTTATATCCAAATTACAGCTAGCTATAGAACAACTTTAAAATGAATTGTTGTAACATACATTTAATTATCAACTTCCATATAAATCACTGGGACATATATCTGTTTTACGCGAGTACACTTGCTTTCACTCCTGAAAACCTGTCACCTTCATTTGGCCTCTGAGCCACAGAAGACCCTAAAATTCCTCTTATCTGGTCATATAGCTCCTTTTAGATGCCAATGATTTCAAATGAATTTTGGCTCTGTGTAGCCATCTCAATTAACCTGGGTGACCCATTCATCAATGGATCAATCAATTCATTAATTCAAACAATTACTGGGTACTCAATTTGTGTCAGATACTGTTCTAGGTGACAAGGACACGAGGAAGAATAAGAGACACAGGATCTTCCCTAGGAGAACTCAGTGTTGTTGAAGGTGGGTGTTAGGTACAAACACAAAGATAACTGAGATACATCGTCATGACAATAATGAGAGGGCTTACAGCGGATTGTGTGCTCTACCTGGTAACTCACTTCTTAGTTTGATTTACCTTTTCTGTACTTCATTTTTCCTGTCATCACTCTGTTGAATTTAAAACCCGAGACCACATGCATCTGCTCCTCTTCCCTGTGTGTCTGGTCTCCATACGCTCTCACCAGAGGAATATGGTTACTCAACAGAAAGACGGTGGTATTTAAGGATTGTATCCATCTTGGCCACGTAAAATTATGCTCAAATCCCCGCATGGGCGTGCAACGCCCAGAGTAGTTTACTCACAATCCTGTAGGATGTGTTCACATCCTTTCTCAACACATATCATTAACATATTATTTAACTTCAGTGCTTGTTAAGTGGTGTTTTTGTTTGTTTGTTTGTTTTTGCGGTACGCGGGCCTCTCACTGCTGTGGCCTCTCCCGTTGCAGAGCACAGGCTCCGGACGCGCACACTCAGCGGCCATGGCTCACGGGCCCAGCCGCTCCGCGGCATGTGGGATCTTCCTGGACCGGGGCACGAACCCGTGTCCCCTGCATCGGCAGGTGGACTCTCAACCACTGCGCCACCAGGGATGCCCTTAAGTGGTGTTTTGATGGCTACTTGTCACACCATCCTGTGAGTATAGTATTAGGCTAACCAGACAGACCAAGGAACCAAGGAGTGGGTACTAACACTTTCCTGAGCGATACCAAAATCTAGGCCATCATTCTGGTTCTTTGTGTTGCTATGAGGAGAGAGTTTAACCTGGAAAATGTAGTGATAAAACTCACAAAGCTAATAATTGAGAGGTTGGAAAAACATTATGAAATTTTCAGAAAATGGAGGGGAAACTTAATAGAGGCCTGCAGCTGTGAAAGAGGATGTATGATGACTTGAAGCTCTTAACTTATTAAATGAGAGTGAAACACGGTGGCTTTAAACTGGAAAACTCTAAGCTAGCTTTAAACTTTCATATAAGCATAAAGGATAAAGCCTTAATGGGAATTGCTACTAAGGATAAGAATAGGAGATTTGGAAATTCACACACATTCTCACAGGTCTTAGGGGTGTGAGGGTGGTCCTTCCTGAACATGAGGGGTTAGATCAAATGTTATTAAGTTTCTTCCAGATTAAAGTTCTGACAAGAATTAAACTGGGCTTTGCAAAGGTTTGGAAGAAGACAGCCAAACCTTCCACGTGGGGCCACCTTAGTGTTCTTAAAAGTTACTTCCTACCAGTTCAACAACTCTGACTGATTGCCATTTGTCTGTAAGGAAGCCAGTTTTTATTTTGAACCCCTTTCTTTCTGAGAACCAGAGATGATTTAAACTATTTTTCTCTTATAGTGGAGCCATAGCAGTTGATTCTAGCTATATCCAGATGGTTTGCGTTGCTTAGGCTGATTTCTGTTAAACTGTTTAATGTTGTTAATAATCCTTTTAATACATTTAGATTTGTGTGCAGGGTAAAGGGGGGGCAGATCTGGTACAGACTGGAAGTCACAGCTCCTGCTGGACTTTGTTGATTTGTTAAATCCAACTGTGGTCTCTCGTACTAGTTCCAATTTTGTTGAACTCTAAGTAACCCCTTCCTTTAAGCTGTGACACTCAAAAGCAGTGGTTCATTAATAGGGACATTCAGGGAATGTGAACCTGATTGGGAAATGCATACTTTAGAAAAATAAATCTTTTAACTATAGTTTTTATTCTGCAGAGGAAAAATCATGTTGTGAAGCAAGATTATCTTCCACATTCAGTGAATCCCAGGCCTGTTGATTTTAATTTTTAAATATCCAACTCCCGGCTCTTCAGCCCACCTCACAAGATGTGGCCCTACCTCGCTTCCCAGCTGGACCCTAACGAAGGCCTCCTGGCTAACTGTTCTCTTTCCTTTCAGCCTCATCCCTATAGAGGATAAAAATAATAACTAACACATATTGATAGATTACTATTGGGTTAGGCACAGTGCTCAATGCTGTTCATGATCTCCTTTAATCTTCATAATAAGCTGAGAAGGTAAGTTCTACTACTGTCTCCATTTTCTAGATGAACAAAGACTTAGAGGTCAAGCAACTTGCCCAAATCATGTCAATTCTATTCTTCCCAGTAAACCGGAATGTGAATGCGCACCAGGCCGCTTTGCTGATTAAAATCCTTATTGGCTCCTTGGAACAAGCAAAATGAAGGACAAGTTCCTTAGCATGGTGTTTAAATCGTAATGATCACAGTCAAGTATGGAGTACTTTCTATCTATCCAGAATTTTACTCCGGTGGCTACGAATTCTCACCACAACCCCACAAGAGAGTGTGTGCTCTTCATTGTGGCAGATGAAGACATGAAATCCTGGGGGCAATTTCCAAGGTCACAAAGCTGTTATTCATTGGCAGAGATGGGATTCCAACCCAGCCCGTTAGACCCCAATCCTGTATTCTCCCCTCTGCCACTTCACCTTTTTCCTCCAACCTATATGACTTCACCTGCCCCTCTACCTTTTCCTGCCTTTCACTCCACTCCTGTCCTCAAGTAATTCAGGAACACAGGCAATTTCTGAAACGTGCTCTTCCCCGTATGAAGAATGTATTTACTTCTCTTGTTCACTTGGTAAGCATCTAGATATCACTTAAGACTCAGCTTAAACAAACCACTTCTTATGAATGATTTGTTTCGATCTTCCTCCCTCTACCCTCTCCTGGCTGGAAGATGATAACTATTTTATTTTCAATGGTGCTTTGTAAATAGCTGTGAAGAGGCTACTACCTTATTTTATTATAAATATTTATTTATAATAGATAGCAATGGGGAATCGTATACTGATTCATTTTACACAACTAATTATTCCTGAATGCCTACTGATGTGCCTTATATTTATCTCTGTTTTCCCAGCCCTTAGCACAGTGCCTGACACTTAAATAGTCCAAAACAATGACTGTATGAATGAATGACTAAGTAGATGGGGACTCCACTCAGGAATGTGCAAGAGCTGAATCAACAGCAGTCATTTCTGAATCAGACGATAAAGCTCCTGAAATACAGTTTGCCATGATTCACTTGTCTTCTCCTTTTGTGGACAGAGCCTTTTTGATCTAAACACCATGTTTTAAAAGATGCCTTTAGGGGCTTCCCTGGTGGCGCAGTGGTTGAGAATCTGCCTGCCAATGCAGGGGACACAGGTTCGAGTCCTGGTCTGGGAAGATCCCCCATGCCATGGAGCAACTGGGCCCGTGAGCCACAATTACTGAGCCTGCGCGTCTGGAGCCTGTGCTCCGCAACAACAGAGGCCACGATAGTGAGAGGCCTGAGCACTGCGATGAAGAGTGACCCCCACTTGCCACAACTAGAGAAAGCCCTCGCACAGAAACGAAGACCCAACACAGCCATAAATAAATAAATAAATAAATACATTGTGTATTATTTATGTGTAATATTTACACATAATGTGTAATATTATGTGTAATATTTACAAATATTTACAAATGTGTAATATTTACACATTACTTAAAACCCTTGTAGACAAAACCGCGGACCTTATGAAATGAGAAAATTGGCGCCAGAGACTTTAGGTGCAGGCAGCAAGGACAGCTAAAAAAAAAAAAAAAAAAGGTGCCTTTAAATAGCCAAGGAACCCTTCTAACTCCTGAAAGTTGCAAATACATAGGAAACGTTTGCTAGGTAATTCCAACAGGGCGACCCTTCACATCCTGGGTTCTTTAGCTTTCTCACCTCAACCAGCATCCAAACTCCAAACTACTCATATATTGATGACTGCCCTCGTCATCCTTTCTCTGCTAAGTTCCAAGTGCTTTCTTTTCAGCCACTGTTTCACCATAAAGAGACCAGGTTGCACTCAGCTTCATCCTAGTCCCGAGGACCAAGTATTTCATTTCTGTTCACTAAAGCTGGCAGCGCCATGCTCCGCTCCTGTCCGCCCCCTGGACGGCCAATCTTTCCCTTGAAGTAGCCCAATTCTCCCTGGCTCTCAGCAGCTCCATCCCTGCCACTGTTCTCCTTGGTCAGACCCACTCAGACCCCTCTAGAAGGGCTGGAAATACAGACTGCAACTGCGCAGTTTCAGGTTCCGCCCAGGCCAGGGAAGGGAAAAGGTTGCTTGTACTGTTTCTCTTTGCTGTGTCTCAGATCACACACTGTCCATGCCCAAGGTCAGCTGTGGGGTGTGAGTGTCTGTTGCGGGGGGGTAGTATTGGAGATCTGACCTATTTGCAATTTTAATCATCTAGTTAACAGGAGTTCACTATTTTTCAGGCCACACAATAGAAATTTACCTACACACACACACACACACACACACACACACACACACACACACACACTCTGCTACTGGTTCCAGCTCAATGTTAATAATAATAGAACACTTTTATGTCAGACACTGTGCGAAAAACTTTGAATAGATTGCCTCATTTAATCTTTACAATCACCCTCTGATGCAGATTTTATCTTTACTCTTTTTTCCAGAGACAGAAACCAAGACTTGGGGAGGTAAGAAACTTGTCTCACACTATAGCAGGGAAGCTGGGATTTGAGCAGGGCTATGCCTCCTCTCTCTTGAGTCAGAAGGTGCGTTTCTGGCTCTCACCCCGCCCTCCCGCCTGAATGCTACAGGAAAGCCATGCCCCAGAATTGGATCAAGATGCTGCTCTTTCACCCAATTTCACTGACTTTGCTGATGACTGCAGACTTAAAGGGCCGGAGTGCAAAAGGGTGAGAGACCCTGGCATGATGACAAGGCTGTGAGCGGAGGCTTCGTCTAGGTGGGGAGTTACCTTGGTTGCACCTGTCCTTTATCTATCAATTCTTGTCTGTCCTAAAGGCACTGAAGCATGAGAAACACTGAGACAGAATATAGAGTTGAAACGCCAACAGAACAATGGCATAATTCGTTTGTCCAAAGGAACCCAAGCCAACTGCAATTTGGCTAGATTATGCATGGAATTAAAATTTGTCTCAGCCAATCACACTGGCATAATCATAAAAAAGAAACCCAGACCATGGCTGGCCATGAACTGGACTCTGGCAACTCATACAATTATTTTCTAGGTGTCGTGTATGAGAATGATCCTAGCCCCTACTGCCAGACTGCCAGTGGGACACACGTTAATGCTCATTAATTTGGCAGACAATGCCTACTGTGTTAGAGGCGTTGCGTCCAGGCTCTAGATGACTGAAGCAGTTATGAGGGTCATAAAGGTCAGCAGCATCATTCTTTAGGTTCCAGCTGATCTGGTGGTTGAGGGGTTCAGGGGGGTTAAATTCCGCAGACAGCTCAAGAACATGCTTCAGGCTGGGCTTTGCCTTTGAAACAGAACTGGGAGTCTTTACAACTGATACATTGTCTCCTGATACTCTGATATGGGTTATCTCCCTGGCCTGGTAATAGCTGCTTATTTTTACCTTCTTCTGTTCTCTTAAAATCATTGATTTCTGAGAACTATTCTTCTGCAAGGGCCAAGCTTAGATCACAAAATAGCTCAGGCCTAAATGGCTTCTCTTATTTTAAGAAAGTTTAGGTCTGCTTCCCTTCCTCTGAGGACCTCCTACCCCATCAGCTTACAAGATGATGAAGGTGGGGAGATTAAGGCTATATGGAGTATCAAGGATCCTTGACTTTTGGAGGTCGAGGTCATGTTCTTATGAGGTGATCTGCAGAGGCTTCAAGGAGGAGGTAGCATTTTACATCAAAGGCAGAAATGCTGAAGGAAGGCATTCTAAGAAAAAGGAATGCTGATACTGAACAAGCTATATAAACCAGACTAGGCAAACTGCATTCAGGCAAATTGTTTTAACTCAGACAAACTGCTTCACCTTTAGAGCAACTTAAAAAAATTTGCTCAACATCACTAATCATTAGAGAAACGCAAATCAAAACTACAATGAGGTATCATCTCACACCAGTCAGGATGGGCATCATCAAAAAATCTATAAACAATAAATGCTGGAGAGAGTGTGGAGAAAAGGGAACCCTCTTGCACTGTTGGTGGGAATGTAAATTGAAATAGCCACTACAGAGAACAGTATGAAGGTTCCTTAAAAAACTAAAAATAGAGCTACCATACGACCCAGCAATCCCACTACTGGGCATATACCCTGAGAAAACCATAATTCGAAAGGAGTCATGTATCACAATGTTCACTGCAGCTCTATTTACAATAGCAAGGACATGGAAGCAACCTAAGTGTCCATCATCAGATGAATGGATAAAGAAGATGTGGCACGTATATACAATGGAATATTATTCAGCCATAAAAAGAAACGAAATTGGGGCTGCCCTGGTGGCGCAGTGGTTGAGAGTCCGCCTGCCGATGCAGGGGACATGGGTTCGTGCCCCAGTCCGGGAAGATCCCACATGCTGCAGAGCGGCTGGGCCCGTGAGCCATGGCCGCTGAGCCTGCATGTCTGGAGCCTGTGCTCCGCCATGGGAGAGGCCACAACAGTGAGAGGCCTGTGTACCGCAAAAAAAAAAAAAGAAACGAAATTGAGTTATTTGTAGTGAGGTGGATAGACCTATAGTCTGTCATACAGAGTGAAGTAAGTCAGAAAGAGAAAAACAAATACCATATGCTAACACAAATATATGGAATCTAAAAAAATGAAATAAAATAAAATGGTTCTGAAGAACCTAGGGGCAGGACAGGAATAAAGACGCAGACGTACAGAATGGACTTGAGGACACGGGGAATGGGAAGGGTAAGCTGGGATGAAGTGAGAGAGTGGCATGGACATATATACACTACCAAATGTAAAATAGATAGCTAGTGGGAAGCAGCTGCATAGCACAGGGAGATCAGCTAGGTGCTTTGTGACCACCTAGAGGGGTGGGATAGGGAGGGTGGGAGGGAGATGCAAGAAGGAGGGGGTATGGGGATATATGTATATGTATAGCTGATTCACTTTGTTATAAAGCAGAAACTAACACACCATTGTAAAGCAATTATATTCCAATAAAGATGTTAAAAAAGAATAAAAATTTAAAAATATTAATACTATTTCCTTAATTTTTTTAATGACTGCCCAGTCCTAAAATATTAGCTCTCACTAACACGCAGAAGTTACACTTTAAGCATTTGAAAGTTAATGTATTCTTTCTGCAAATAAATGTTAATGCTCTTTTTAAAATGATTTACTTAATAAAATATATGCACTGACAAAGAAAAGACTTGAGGGCTATATACACACCACAATGTTAAATTAACTGTGATTGTTTCTGGGTATTGGGACTACGGTTAATTTTCATTTTCTTGTTTGTACTTTTCAGAGTTTTTCAAATTTCCAGTAATAAAGATGTTTTCTTGGGTAAACAGTTAAAAGCAGCAAAGTTACTTTAAGTGGACCTTTAAATGTGTTATTTTGGAAAAAGTGTCAGAGCTAGTAACTCAGTAACTCACATTTAATAGCAAAAAAAAAGTACATTTAACAAATAAAAACCCACTCACATGCCAGGCACTGTCCTTGTCATTAAGGGTACTGAGGTGAATCAGAGTTCCCTCAGAGAGTCTGCAGTCTACTGAGGGAAATAAATCAAATGACTTAGATAAATTAAAAATATATCATTTTGATTTGAAAGAAAGGATCAGGGTCCTGTGAAAAAGGATCATGGGAACAAACACTATTAAACTGGTGGCAGGGAGGGGTTAGGGAGACAGGCTCGGAGCAAGTGACATGGGCGGCCCAGATCTGAAGGGTGAGTAGGGATGGGCAGAGGAGGAATGTCCAGGTGAGGGGAGCAAGTTGCCTGAAGCCTGCGGGGGAAGACAGCTGGCCACAGGGGCTGGACTAATGATGCTGCATCTGGAGCACCTGAGGCAGAGGATGCCCTGGGTGGGAGGAACCTGGAGAGACAGAGAGGATCCAGATCTTGCGAGAACTTGTAGGCTCTCTTCCGCCACCAACTATAATCTGTCCTCCAGAATAAGTAGTGTAGCAGGTAGGACTGAAGGAACTCAGGCAATGAGAGATGGGCAAACAGCTCAGACACTTGGCATAAATCCCAGCATCACCTTGGGGAAGTTCCTACCCAGCCTACCTCTACCCAAACTTAGTCATCTGTAAAATAGAACTCACCCTCATGAGGGTGAGGTGGTGGTTAGATTAAGTGAGATTATGTGTTTGAAGATCAGTGCCTAGGATATTATAATCAATTTAAAAACTAATTATGATTACTTCCAAGCAACATCTTGGGTATCAAAAATCCTTTCCATCACTTCTTTTTAGAGGTGAAACCAGAAGTAACATGTGTTAGTTTGAAAAAAAAAAAAACTATTCATTACATAACTAAGAGATGTATATAATTAAAGAGCCTGTTTTTAGGGTATCAGTTTTTGATGAAAAATAACAAAAGCTTGTCTAAATATACTTCTACATACACTCAAATACACATGCACATACATACCATCTCTCTCTTTCAAAACGTTGTTTCAGATTTGCATCATTCGATTTAACTGGGGCTCAGACTAAACAAATATATTTTAACACTGCCTGGACAGCCTACATTTTCATGTTATCACAAATGCATTTTAGAAAGGATATCACCCAAAAGGCTTATCTTCCAGGAAATGCAAACGGAAGGAGAAAAATCTGAAATGGCCACCTAGGAGAGTGTGTTTGCGTTCTGCAGAATGGTTAGTTTTGATGACATAACTGATTTAGTGAATGAGAATGAGTAGAATTCACCAGAATTCTGAATTGAAGAGAAAAATAGTCTATTATCCAATTATTTGTTTGGATTTTTCCCCTTCAACCCTATTGGTTATCCCTGTTATTTAATATAATGGTGAGTTGCTTTGCTATAGCCATTATCTGCCTTAAAAATATTACACATACCACCAAATAACAAACGCTGTTGGCTATTAGAAAAAAGTTGTGCTACAGTATTTTTTTTTTTTTTTTTTTGTGGTATGCGGACCTCTCACTGTTGTGGCCTCTCCTGTAGCAGAGCACAGGCTCCGGAGGCGCAGGCTCAGCAGCCCTGGCTCATGGGCCCAGCCGCTCCGCGGCACGTGGGATCCTCCCGGACCAGGGCACGAACCCGCGTCCCCTGCATCGGCAGGCGAACTCTCGACCACTGTGCCACCAGGGAAGCCCTACAGTAGTATTTTTATGTAACCTGGGAAATTCAGGTGAAAACATATGGACCCTAGAATGTTCATCTGTTCTACTTCTGAAGTCTTTACAACCCTACAGGATAGGGCTTCCACTCTAATTCCCTTACTGCCATCCAGCTTCTCACCCAAACAACCTCAAAGTTACTGGATATAACAGAAAAAAGCCAGGGTTCTCATGGGTTCAGGGGCTATCCACCAAAGTAAAGTTTCTGCTTGATTTAGATATTTTCCTTAATTAAATATAGCTATTCATTCTCAATGGCGGAGGGGTACTTTGAATGACTGGGGGAAATGGAAAAAAACAAAACCTACTGCTATGTGCTAAGTTGTGCTAATGGAATTATAGACTTGAAAAAAAAAAGGGTTTTAAGGTTAGGCTCTCATAATAACTAAGTACAGCTGACCCTTGAAAAACGCCGGTTTGAATTGTACGGTCCACTTACATGTGGATATTTTTCAACAGTAAATGTTACAGTACTACACGGCCCTTGGTTGGTTGAATCCATGGGTGCAGATGTGGAGAGCCAACTCTAAGCTATACGAGGATTTACTCCCACCTTGTTTAAGGGTCAACTATAATTTGAAATTGCGCAGAATTACACATTCCCTCAGGGGCCACCATGTTAACCCCTTTCCACAAGAGAAGTGGGAGGCTCCTGAGAACATGCTGGCCCCGGAGGGCCAGGCAGGAACTAAGGAAGATTAATTCTCTCCTATCTTGTACACAGGCACAGAGGATCCTAGACAGCCACCACTTTCTTAATGCTCCCAGGAAATAACTTCAGTGTTTTAGGACTTGGTGACCATAGTGACCTTTAAAAATCTTGAGCTCTTGAAGCAGACAAGGAAGATAATTATTATCTGATCCTTTTGTACTAAGGCACGCTGCAATGATTAGTCACCAAGTTACAGGGAATGAGATTCACCTCTAATGAGATATCAGGTGGGCACCTTGCCATGAGAGAGTATCTTAGGTCAATATGTTTCTTATTCATATTTGCAAAATATCTGTGATGGGAGAAATAACTGTGTTTTGGTGCCTTGGAAAAGGATGGGGAAAAATGATTATCTAGTCCTTTTTTTTTTTTTTTTACAACCTAAAGAAATGTTTTATTTGGATCTCCATCAGCAGTTATAAATATTAGATATAGGATAACATATAGTAGGTGTTTTTGATTGTTTTTGTAAACCCACTTAACTTTGCCAAATAGAAAAAAATATGATGACATCATCCTCTGTTCAATCATATCAAATCCTCTGTACAACTCAAATGCTACAGACAACTGTTGAATCTTTCAAAGGATGCTTCTAGTATAGGAATAGTTTCAGAGGGTGACTACATTTTTTCCCAAGTAAGATCAGCCTTCCTGTTGCCAGCAGTGTTTGAGATGTTTGGGGTTTTACCTTTTTTAAAAAAATTTATCTATCTATCTATTTATTTATTTATGGCTGCACTGAGTCTTCGTTGCTGTGCATGGGCTTTCTCTAGCTGTGGTGAGCAGGGGCTACTCTTCATTGCAATGCGTGGGCTTCTCATTGTGGTGGCTTCTCTTGTTGTGGAGTACGGGCTCTAGGCTCGCTGGCTTCAGTAGTTGTGGTACACGGGCTCAGTAGTTGTGGCTTGCGGGCTCTAGAGAGCGGGCTCAGTAATTGTGGTGCACGGGCTTAGTTGCTCCGCGGCCTGTGGGATCTTCCTGGACCAGGGCTTGAACCCGTGTCCCCTACATTGGCAGGCGTATTCTTAACCACTGTGCCACCAGGGAAGCCCTGGGGCTTTACCTTTTGATGAATACATGACATGCCAAGTTCTATGGGTCTACAGATTCATCACTTTCCAAATTTATAGGGATGTATGCAGTGTGATTTGATAAATTGTTTTGTTTTGCCTTTCATCACTCA
The DNA here is from genome assembly GCF_000442215.2 of Lipotes vexillifer. Taxonomy (NCBI): domain Eukaryota; kingdom Metazoa; phylum Chordata; class Mammalia; order Artiodactyla; family Lipotidae; genus Lipotes; species Lipotes vexillifer. Next base: position 445,001 of record NW_006773723.1, read on the forward strand.
TACGATATTGAAAGGATGCTCCCTGCATATCTTAGGCATCATCTATCAAAAACAAGGCTTTGGGGAGAACAAATAAAATGCAGTAAAAACTTGTTGGACTGATAACTATATAATATGAATGTGTCATCTCTGAATATGAAGGACCACTATATGAGGCTCATATTTTATATTTTTAGCAAGTTTACATATCCGGTTCCCAGTGGTTTAAACTGTACTTTGGTTCAAATGTTTGCAAAGCTTCCCAAGTGTCTTTGGGAGAGAGAGTGCTATAAATTAAAATGATTATTAATCTTACTAAATCTATTCCTTTTTACTGGCATTTACTTAGGCGATCTGGGCCTCCTTATGATGGATTGGTCTGGCAACCTACTTGACATGCTGGTTGGTATATGAAATAAGAAGTTGGATCCTCATACTCAGTCTTGCTTTGTCTTGTTTATAAAGGAAAAAAATCTCTTTTAAACTGACAAGTACGTATATTGACCAAAGAATGGTTTAAAAAGAGATTACTAGTACTTCATAATTGCTAGACCTGGCAATTTAAACCAAGGTGGGAATGATAATTCTATTTACATTTTATCACGAGAACAAGTTTCCTCTAATTAATAAAATGTTCTTTATCCGAGGCCACTAATGACTATGAGTCCATAAAAGTATGTTTGAATCTCAGAAGAAAATTGCTTTACAGATTACAAAGCCTAAATTTCTCTTCTTTTTTTTGGCCATGCCTCGCGGCATGCGGGATCTTAGTTCCCTGACCAGGGATCGAGCCCCTGCCCCCTGCAGTGGAAGCGCAGAGTCCAAACCACTGGACCATCAGGGAATTCCCAAGTCCTCAATTTCTTATCAGAGACATAAACCATAACAGTCAAGAGCTCTGTTAAACAGCTCTCTTTAACATGGTTAAAATGTTCACCTTTTTTTAGACCTTAGGCAATCTTCAATGTAACATGTAATGGCAAAGCTACTTTGCCAATATAGAGAGCTCAAATGAATGAAAAATCAGAGACAATAAATTAAAACAACAGGGACACTTCAAATTTGCCATTCTGATAGGAAACGTTTCATACACTGAAAATTTCCAGGGCTGTTGATAGCATGGGGCAAATGGGAATTTTCATACCCTCTTAGCCCTTTGAGTTCAGTATATCTTACTAATACAGAAAGATTTCTAAGGCATGCCGTTGAATGAAAGTGGTAAGTTATAGAATAGTAACACACTACTATGGTTCACTTTATATAAATGACTCCTTCCCTCGTGCATCAATAAAATAAATGCAAAAATATAGATTTGGGAAGCTTGAAACCAAACTCCCAACAGAGCTTGGGGTAGGAATGGGGGGAGTGGAAGGAGGGTGCAAGGTGAAGGGGCTTTGCCCAGACACTCCTGTATCAGTTCAACTTTTTACAGGAAGTTATGCCCTCATATTTCTTATGTTATTATTATTTTAAAGAAAATATGTCTTTATAAAAACCTGTGGATGAATTACCTCGTTCACAATTTTTCACAGAATTTCAAAGCAGGCAATGGCATTATTCCATTTCTTTGAATTTGATTTGCACACTGGACTCTGAAGCTTCAGGGATTTTCTAGAGTCCCATGGAGGGAGGGGACAAAGGCTGCAACTAGTGGGTTTCTCACACACACACACACACACACACACGCCACTCCCTACCAACTCTGGCTTCCAGCTTTGCCTTTCTGTGTTTCACAGATGAGAATTAAATGTAAGGTTTTGTGTGAGCAGTGTTTCAGGACTTAACAACGTTTAAGGGCTATTCTAGCTCCATCTTGAATTTGTTCCCACAAGGACTACAACCCTACTTACCCAAAGCCACACGCCAGAGAAGACCCCAGAGGACATTAGGGATCTCACCTTCCCTGATGTCACATAGCCAAGGCCTCTCCGTAATGCCAGGGAGCCCCCACCTCATACATACATCACACAGCCGCACACTGGGAATCAAAAGCAGCCAGCAGCCGGGGCAAAGTGATGAATAGACCTCACCCTACACCAGCTTTCCTATTCACTTCCCCTTAAATGTTTACATTTACCCTTTAATACCTTAGGTCGGTATAATCACTTCATGTCTTCTAACTTCCTTAGGAGAGAGAACTTTTGTAGGAGATGATCTGAATAAGTACACAAAATAAGAAAAAGGTCGGTTTCCACTATTCTCCTCAAGATAAAAGGATTGCCAAACGAATTCATAAAATGACATTTATCACCGTCAGTAAAATATAACATTAAAGACACTAAGTACCAAACAGGCTAAATCGGTCACCTCCCCCACCCAGTTAAGAGCTGACCCACAAGGTCAAAGCGGACAACAGCTCAGAGGAGGCACAAGGGCCACTCATTCTGCAGGAACCAAACCTCAGCAGCACATCCTTCCAAGCAAACAGTTCACTGCCATCCTCATCTGCAGAGATAAAGAGAGACAGCTCTAGACCCAGAGAGGGCAGAGGGAAACCCACCCCACTGGGGTGTTAGATATAGTCACACAGTGGAAAATGGCAATGAAAAAACAGCCTGACATAGACAACCAGACCCCCAAATAGATCTTTTCGCATTCTTCTCGCTAACAAGGATCTCCCCTTCTCTGAATGCCTAGTCTTTTCTTTAAAATTGGTGTTAGTATCACTCATTTTAGCTCTGAATTATACACTGCCCATTGCTGTGGCTTAATTGTTTCCTTGTGTGGAAAGTGTCTTCCCATCCAGATCATAAGCATTGGAGGGCAGAGCTGTATCTCATAGGGCCTCTTGTAAGGCCTATACAATGAATTAATTACTAGGTAGCCAACAGTATTACTGACTACCCACAATGTGCCAGGCACTGCTCTAAATACTAGAGACATGGAAGTGTGATGGTTAGTTTTATGTGTCAACTTGGCTAAGTATCAAATTACTACAATCAGTTGACTTTAAGTCAAGGAGATTACCATTAATAAGGGGGGTGGGCCTTGCCCAATCAGTTCAAAGGCCTTAAAAGCAAAACTGAGTTTTCCCTGAGAAAGTAGAAATTTCTGCCTCAAGATAGTATCATCTTAGCACCTGTCTTAAAATATTCAGGCTGCCATCCTACACTATGGATTTTAGACTTGATGGCTCCTAAAATCATATGAGCTAATTTCTTTTTTTCTTTTTTGCGGTACGCGGGCCTCTCACTGTTGTGGCCTCTCCTGTTGTGGAGCACAGGCTCCGGACGCGCAGGCTCAGCGGCCATGGCTCACAGGCCCAGCCGCTCTGCTAGGGCCTTTGGATGGACTGGAACTACACACTGGCTCTTCTGGGTCTCCAGTTTGCTGACTGCAGGTCTTGGGACTTCTCAGCCTCCATAATTGTATGAGCTAATTCCTTATAATAAATTATATATATATATATATATATATATATATATATATCTCCTATTGGTTCTGTTTCTCTGGAAAGCGGAGTATTACAAGAGTTGAACGAGATTTAAGCTTTTGTTATGGAACGTACATTCTTCTAGGGGGCAAACTAATAATCACTTAAACACATCACTAATCAAAAGAAATATAGTGAGTGACAAGGTTGTGTAGAACATAAAGCAAGACAAATATATTTGCAAGTGGCTGGAGAGCTACACTCAGACTGAGTGAACTAGGAAGCCTTCTCTGAAGTGGTGACATTTAAGCTGAAACTGGAGTTGATACTCTCCTGACTTTTTTTGCTCGTTCCATAGAGCTTGTATAAAGTGATTTACATAGTATGCACTCAATATATTGTTTTGAATAAATAATGAGCAGATTAATAATATGGTCTTAGAGAAGATTGGTTATTCTAATTTTAGGTAACTAAAAACAAGCTGAGTTTAGGACCTTAATGAGAAGACAGTCTTTCCTCCACGATGAAATTACATCAACTTGGAGCTAGAGGCTCTTGTTTCTGGCTTGATTAATGAATGGAGGTGACTGATTAAGTCTTTCTGGGTATGCAATTCCTTTTACCTGCACTGATTTGAAAACAATACAGATATAACACAGTTGGCAGACAAAGTACAAAGCAGAACAACTGGGCTTCCCTGGTGGCGCAGTGGTTGAGAGTCCGCCTTCCGACGCAGGGGACGCGGGTTCGTGTCCCGGTCCGGGAAGATCCCACATGCCGCGGAGCGGCTGGGCCCGTGAGCCATGGCCGCTGAGCCTGCGCGTCCGGAGCCTGTGCTCCGCAACGGGAGAGGTCACAGCAGTGAGAGGCCCGCGTACCGGAAAAAAGAAAAACAAAAACAAAGCAGAACAATCATCCCTTTCTGACTCTCTTCTGCCTCTTCTTACCTCCTTCTTCTCTTCCTTTTCTTCAAAGCACATAAACTCTCACCCACTCTGAACACACGAGACTTGATGGGTTATTTATCATGGAGAAAAGATCCTGTATTTCATCTTTCTTGTCCACGATTCTTACTATCTAGCCAATCACATTTACTGTCATTATTACTGAATGGTGTGTGTGTGTGTGTGTGTGTGTGTGTGTGTGTGTGTGTGTGTGTGTGTGTGTGTGTGTGAGGGGAGAGGGCAGATGTTGGGGAGAAAGTTGAGATTCCTCCAAATCTTAGCCCAAGAGATGTCCTTATCATCCAAGAGCTGTAACTCATATCAATTAGGGGAGATCTGGGCTTGACAACCATTTCAGGTAAGGCAGCAAGACCCAGGGGTGCCTCTCAAGGAAGGCAGACTTGAAGTTTCTGTTTCTTAGCTCATACAAACTGACTTCTGAGTGTGAGCATATGAGGCGTAGGTTATGGCTAAAGACCAGGTGTAGGCAAAGCGAGGGCCACCATCAGCTGGTGCGCCCCCTTTTGTCTGTCCTTCACTGTGCTTCTTGGATTGCAGGTTTTCAGATGATATGTGAGAACTGATGTTAACCATGCTTAAACATATACTCATTCTGTTCAGCTGGGTCTCATGGGGGTCAAATGTGAAGACAGTAGTCATGTTCAGGGCTCAGGGAGAGAATGAAAAAGCAAATGAGGTACAGTGGCAAAATTACAACATCCATTTCAGAAGTCAGACATAAGAAAGTCAGATTCAGTGTCTCTTTAGTTCCATCTCAAGAGGCATCGTACCTGTCATGCACCAGCTCAAGACCTGGGGGTCTAGACAAAATAAAGCCAAGTGAAGCCATTACAGAAAAGGATACTTGGAATGATGGAGAATGGGGTCAGGTAAGTTGCTGGTTTCTTTAAAGGTTCAAAAAGTTTCAGGTAGAGAAATCATGTCTTAAAACAATGATTCCACCTATTGGGAGGGATTAACTAAGCCACTTAGGACTGTGCTGAGACCTCTTTCCTTCCTGTCTGGAGCTATGATGCAGAAAGTGTGAGTAGAGGCTGATGCTCTGAATATAGAAGGTACTTTGGAGCATTTTCAAGCAGACTCTCATAGGCAGTAGAGGTTGACCAGAATAGGTAGTGTGTGAAGAGATAAGAGGCAGTGCTAAAGACTTAATTAACATCTATGCTCTGAGAACAGACAGAATACTTTGCCCAACCAGCTTGAACAGGATTTCCACGGTAGCAGGGCCACGTTTTGGGGTGAGGTCATAGGATATGCATTTGAAGAGTTTTCTTCAGCAAAGAAGAGGGGAAAGGGAAAGGTCATGATAAGCTACACAAAGAAAATAACACTCATTTAGAGTCAAGAATCATAGATTTTTTAGAATTAAAATGGACCACAAAAATAACTCAGTTTCTCATCATCATTATTTCAGTGATGAACTTGAAGCCCAAAGAGAAACACCTTTCATTTGAAGAAATTCCTCTCTTCTGCCATGAGTAGGTACTTCTATCCTGTAGGTAGAGGCTACCCAAGCCTACCAATAGGTTCTTGACAGCAAACCATCTCTACAGCACTTGCCCTAGGCCCTAGTTCTCAATGATATTATAGCAAGAGAACATTTATAAATAAAACCCTGGCGTTTTTTTGTGTTTCGGGTGTTTTTTTTTTTTTTTGTATTTCATTTGTCAGCCTGCTGTGGTCCCACCTATTCACACTGATTCAAGCTATACATAATAATAATATATTTTTTTTAGATTAGGACAGGAATAAAGACGCAGACATAGAGAATGGACTTGAGGACATGGGGAGGGGGAAAGGTAAGCTGGGACGAAGTGAGAGAGTGGCATGGACTTATATATACTACCAAATGTAAATCAGATAGCTAGTGGGAAGCAGCCGCATAGTACAGGGAGATTAGCTCGGTGCTTTGTGACCACCTAGAGGGGTGGGATAGGGAGGGTGGGAGGGAGATGCAAGAGGGAGGAGATATAGGGATGTATGTACACGTATAGCTGATTCACTTTGTTATAAAGCAGAAACTAACACACCATTGTAAAGCAATTATACTCCAATAAAGATGTTAATAATAATAATAATAATAATAATGCCAAGGGTAGGGATTTATAGGCAGTAGCTCAGGGAAAGATATTAGACTTTCTCCTGTGAGCCCAACACTTCTGATGATTCACTATATGCAGAACATTCTATGCACCACTATGCAACCCCTCTCTCCCCCTGCCCTCCTCCCACACCTTAAAGGTTCAAGTTACCTATCTAGACATCCATTTGCTCTGGTCTCTTGGAGTTTCTCCATCTTTTGTGGACCCTGGTGTCCCGGACATTTTTATGGGGCTGCACCCTGTTCTGATTTTCCCTCATCTAATGTTTAAATGAATCTGCTTGGAAAATACAGTTCTGTATAACGTTTACTCTGTTTTATAATCCTAACCCTTGATTAAATTCCCCCTGGTCTTCACGTCTGTCCAGGAAGTGCAATGCCTTTGCCTTATCCCTGTTTGAACTTGATTTCAGATGGCTTCCCGCCTCCTCCACATTCTTGGGTTCCTTCCTATTACTGACTTTCCATCGTGAACAAGATAATAGGTTTAGGCTTGCGGCTGGCGCTCCCTTGCTCTGGTCTGTGCCCCCTGCTGTCCCTGTGGCTGCCACATTAGCACTGTAGACACTTCCTGGGAGCCAGTGTTAACAGTACACGCTTGAGTTTCTGCAATTCTTGCCACTGTAAGTCGGGTGTGAGGGCCAAAGCAGAAAGCATAACTCAAACAAACCAGTGTTTTGAACAGAATTATGACTGCGGGTAATTCATGAGTCTATTAATTGTTTGTTCTTTCCTACTCTGGGTGACATATTAGCCACCATTGAGTCTTTAACCATAATAAACGGGCAGACAAGGTGACAGTGGAAACAGGTCCTTGATTAAAAATCCATGCCCTGCAAACCTGCAAATTAGATCATCAGAGTAGATGGGATAGAGTTTCTCAGCAAAAAATGCACCATTGCCACAGGCCTCTCGGAAAATTAATAGCCATGGGTCTAAAGGGTTTGAGATAACTCGATGTTTGGAAAAGTACAAAAATATGCTTTAAAATGATATCCATCTAAAGCCTTAAAAATGGTGTAAAATATCTGGTTCCTAAAAATGCCGAACAGCTAGCCTGAGTGCTCTGTTTGCCCCTTCCCTCCTTCTGCCCCTCCGGAACTGAGCAAGGTTTTAGCACCTTGTTGACAGAGCCAAGAAGTGAATGATCGACACTAATGGGATTTTTAATCTTCAACCTAATTAACTTTGTTAAAATTAAGCCTTACTAGGAAGAATCGGCACAAAGAAATTAATTGAAGCAATGGAATTTTTGCTGGATTTAACAGCTGAGTACTGAGTCTAGCTATAATGCACTCAGAGACAGATATTTTAAATTCAGTTCCACTTGTCTCTTGTGTGCTTTGGTGTTTCCATTTTCAACAGCGCCTACGTTCCCAGAGCTGAGCGTGTCCACCTTTGCCCCTGGCGTGGACCAAGCTGTACCAGAGAGGAGATCTCCTTGTCTGTCCACGCCATGTACCCTCCACCTTGTTGGACCTGGTTTGCCTGGAGCCTGGCAAGGGTCTGGCATATGGCAAGCGTTTGATACATGTTTGTTGAAAGAATGAATGTGTGAATGAGTAAGTAATTATAACTTTAAAAAATTGACAGCACTGAAGCTCCAGCTTACTTTCCTCACCATGTGGTTATTATGTGAAAAGAAGCAAAGATATAGTGAATTGGGCACGTTCTTCCTTGCAGAAACTAAGCAAGCTGATGTTTACAACATTACCTAATATGGAGAAGAACTTTTTTTATTTTTCTTTTATTCATTTACTTAAAAAAATTTTTTTTATTGACGTATAGTTGATTTACAATGTGTTAATTTCAGGTGTATGGCAAAGTGATTCAGTTTTATATGTATATGTGTGTATATATATATATATATATATATATATATATTCTTTTTCTGATACTTTTCCCTTTTACATTATTACAAAATATTGAGTATAGTTCCTACTGCTCTACAGTAGGTCCTTGTTGGTTATCTATTCTATATATAGTAGTGTGTATATGTTAATCCTGAACTCCTAATTTATCCCTCCCCCCTTTTCCCTTTGGTAACCACAAATTTGTTTTCTATGTCTGTGGGTCTATTTCTGTTTTGTATATAAGTTCATTTGTACAATTTTTTTTTAGATTCCACATATAAGCAATATCATATGACATTTGTCTTTCTCTGTCTGACTTACTTCACTTAGTATGATGATCTCTTGGAAGACAAGAATCTGTCCTAGTAACCTAGCTCTAAGCAGAGCCACTACCAATTAAAATCCATGTACACCTGAAGTCCAGTTAATGAAAAATACAGCAATACCTTTGTTTTGGATCATAGAGAAATGGAATATTTTTGATGTGCCAGCTTTGTATAGCTGTAGCTACTACAAAATATTCAGGATAGCAATATTTGAAAATTTCATCACAAATTTCCCTGACTCAATATCATCATGCATAATCATAACTTAAAAAAAAATTTATGACTGGAGGTCTTAATCATGAATAGCAACTACGAGATGATGTTCTGCACAACAGGGGTAGTTTCCGTCCACTGAGTTTCATGGGGCTGCTTGTCTGTATTCTTTCTGATTCCTTTAAACTTGGCTGTTTGGGCCACTTTACTTCTATGTGCACTCCAAACTCTGGGACAATTCATATCTCTAGGTAAGTAAATAAGAGCAATAATTCACAAAGTCACCCTAGTGTTGTTTTTGTCATTGACTTTCTTTCTTTAACCTTTTTTTTTTTGCGGTACGCGGGCCTCTCACTGTTGCGGCCTCTCCCGTTGCGGAGCACAGGCTCCGGACGCGCAGGCTCAGCGGCCACGGCTCACGGGCCCAGCCGCTCCGCGGCATGTGGGATCTTCCCGGACCGGGGCACGAACCCGTGTGCCCTGCATCGGCAGGCGGACTCCCAACCACTGCGCCACCAGGGAAGCCCCAGCCTACCCTTTCTTATCACCACGCACTAACGATTCTAAACAATGTTCCTGATTATATACTCCTCACCCTAAAAACCTTCTGTTGATCTAAATTCTAAGCAATTGTTGGGCTTAATCAGAATAGCACATTTTTCTTACATTTCCCTTCATAAACATGGTATCCTGCCTGAAAGTTAAGTCAGGAGAACTACCAATCATACAGGTTTCCCTCCTATCACACCCAGAGTCAGTGCCATGCTTTTATTTCCAGAGTAAGTTCTTAACTGTTCAAAAGGATGTAAACTCATTTTGAATAATTCATGTCTCCCAATCCGGGGGTTCTACATAGTTCTGTGTTTAAACAGTAGATTCTAAATAAATATGATAGCACAGTGGTTATAATGGTGAAGAAACAGAACCAGTGTTACAATTCTGTCATTTTACGTAATCCCTTGGAATTTTTATTTAGCTCAAAATTTTAAAAGACAAAATAGTACAAACTGCAAAGTGCTATATTTTTGTTTGGTAAATGCAAATTTTAGTTCATACATGAAGTATTTTACTGATTTTGAATAATATCTATTAAATCAAATTTACTTCTTTATTAATTTTAAAGACTTTTAAAATATTAAGAAAATACTTATGACTGATTGTTACATAATTCATCATCCAATGATTGTGTCATATAGAAGAAGGAGTAGTAAAAATCCCTTCTGAGTGGTAAATACACTATAGCTCCAACACTGGGACAAAGGTGCTTGACAAGGGGAGTATGGGAGCAGATCCTGAGACTATGCCCCTGAGATATGCAGGCATAATCCCAGGGTCACCCACAGTATTACATATCCAGGTCCTGCTTAAGGGCGGACATATTTTTCCTGCAGAGATTTACCAAAAAAATTGACTTATGTACACAGCTCCAAGGCCAAGCCTCAGAGGTCTGGGACATCTCGTACTCTGCTACATCATGGGGGGGGGGGGGGGCATAGATCTCTAGTTACCAAATCACTCAGCATATAAAGGCTAAACGGGAGGCTCCTTAGACAGAGACAGACAAATCCCGTATGATATCGCTTATATGTGGAATCTTAAAAAAATGATACAAATGAATTTATATACAAAACAGAAATAAACCCACAGGCATAGAAAACAAACTTATGGTTATCAAAGGGGAAAGGGATAAATTAGGAGTTTGGGATTAACAGATACACACTACTATATATAAAATAGATAACCAGCAAGGACCTACTGTATAGCACAGGGAACTCTACTCAATATTTTATAATAACCTATAAGGGAAAGGAATCTGAAAAACATAGATACATATGTCTGTATAACTGAATCACTTTGCTGTACACCTGACCCTACTAAACACAACATTGTAAATCAACTACTCCAATAAAAAAAAGAAACGCATTGAAAAAACACACTGGGGGCTCCTTGAGGTCAGGGACTCTGTTTCATTTCTTAACTCTCAGTCCTAGCACAGTGCAGCTCTGATGCTCTGTGTGTCCACAGAATGAGTAAGCAAATGAATAGATTTCAAATAAAATGAAGGTCTTCTACCACAATAATTCATATATTTCTTAAAATGTATCCAATTAGTCTATTGTTTTTCTTCAGTTTTATATGTATTCTTTGCTCAACCATTCATTAGTAAATATTTATTGGTGCCTACTTTTTGGTGGCACTATTTTAAGCCCTGGGAATACAATAATTGACAAGTACAGTGTTTAGTCTCATGAGTTAAGTGCTTCCTGATCACAGAATAACATGACATAGTATCTTGTGCGTGACACACCCACATGCACCTGCCAACCATTCAGGAAATACAGACTACATGGAATTCTCCCTTGAATCTCACTGAGTGACCTGGATTTTACACAGTTTGAGACCATCCAACGCAAGAGGTTTCAAAGAATCTCTTCAGACATTTATGGTTGGATTGCAATTTTGTCCTCCTAATTACAAGGGGCAGTCACATTGGGTTTGGACTTTAAACTCTCATTAAATTTACCACCTGGCATGTAGTAGACCCTCAATAAGTATTTATTAAATGAATTAATCATACAATATCCACAACGGCTCATTTGTGATCTATTAATAGTATATAACTTTCTCAGGAATACAGTCTCTGTTGCAACTTGATTTCTCTTGCACTTTTAATTCAGTCTTAAATGGTCATTCACTCCCGTTTTTTTACTAGTTCACTGCATTAAAACACTGCCTTCTCCCCCTCAAGCTTGTGATTTAAATATGCTCGCAGAAATTCCTATTAATTCCATTCCAAGTATTTGCACAGAACTGATCCACCATCACCGTCTGCTAATGATGCATCTGTCATTTTATTGACACCCCTAAACAGCTTTATTCTCTTTTCTAATTAAGAGACAAAACTGGTATTGTCAGCTGATGAGCCGACATTTGGGGGCTTTTGTTCTAATGTAAAAGGCAGCACACTATGCTGCGAAAACAAAAACTCAGAAATGTTAACAGAAAAGCCCACTAGACAAAATATATTTACGTTACAATTTGAATTAAGATGGTTAGAAGCTTAATACTCATACAATATTTTGAGTTACAGGGAAAAAAATACACACTCATGGCAAAAGAGATTCAAAACAAAAAGTGGGGCTTCCTGCCCTAACTGGTCATTAATATTCGGAACAAAGCAGTCTCGTGCTCACTGGACAATCAAAAACCCTAAGAAAGAAAGGAAACCCTTTAGCACTGTTCAAAATAATATGCTGCAATATAACTTGTCATAGAGATAACAGTAACATTTAAGTAACAGCTAAATAAGAACTAAAAGTTCCTTACCAAAAACCCATAGAAAGGAGGTAAACAGCACATTTTTAAGGGCTAAAGAAAGCAATGATTTCCTGATGATATTAGCCAATTGCCAGAGAAATGATAATTACAGACAAGTACAAAACTAACTGCTCACCAGAACATTCTCAAGCAACTGAGGAGGACAAGCCGTAAAAGCTCTATCACCATCACATTAAAAATCTAATCTAAAATCATTGCATGTCAGAAAATTAAGGATTCATCAAAATATTCCCAAAGGTTACATGCTGAAAGGAATGCATAAGAAGGAGCCACAGTCCTGGATTTCTTCACGTAGAAATGGATCATAGGGTCTCCATTTTAAAATAAACTCAATATAAAAACCTGGTCTTGCCAAATGAGATCATTGTTATAAAGCAGTCAGCATGCATGCCGGCACACAGAAAGCATCTGATAATATTAGCTGCTCTTATTATTGTTACTATTATTGTGGTGTCAGAATCAGCTCCTTTAGGGCCTTTCATGGTTCCCTCCCAAGGTTTAAAGGAATCCCAGAAGGATTGCTTGTGGCTAAGCCATAATTCTAGCTAATTCTGTTTCTACCCTCCTGTCTAGATATTTTTGCTCTGCTTTGGCACATTAATTCCAAGCTCTTGTCTCCTACCTAAATTCCCCCTCTGCCTAAATGCTTAGGACAGAGGCTCTGATCTGCATGTCCTGCCTTTACGGCTCATTCCACCCTGACTTTGCCTTTGTATCACTCCATGTCTGAGACTATGAACAAAACCTCCCACACATGTAGTCCAGGGTTAGGCTCCAATGCCTGTCTGTTGAGAGGCAGAGTGTGGGTATGTTATGAGTGAATGAGAACTGCTGCCTGCCTGCACCAAGGCTGAGCATCCACCAGTTGCCCTGCCCTAAGCCCTTAAAAGAATTAGACCTTACAGGGTACCTGGGGTCACTAATCCAGCAGAATGTATTTAGCATCAATTCTTTATCCCTAGAAAAGTCATTAGAACAAAAGAAGGTACCTATTGTGTTCCAAAAGACTCCTTTTTGCGACAACAAAGCCAACTTATTAGTTACAAATTAAATGCTGGCTCATCCACTATGACTCAGTGGACACCCATGTCATCCAGGAACCGCTGCTCCCACCATCCACACAGGAGCTGCCATGTGCTAATATGACCCAGTCTTGGTTTCAGCAGATTGGCCCGGGGTGGGCATCTCACCTACACTGAGCCAAGATGAGTTTTCCTCTGGAATACTCTGGACAAGCCAAGAGGTGGGAGTACAGGCAGTGATACGCAGAGCAAAACAATGTCTACCATCAGTGTGTGGTCACATGACTGCTGCTAGCGATGATTATACCATCTACAGAGAAATAAAGAGGAAAATACAGCTTTGAGGTAGAGAATATACACTGACAGCCATGTCTGTGTGCAAAGACTGCAGTGTTTCAGAAGGGATCCTATCCATATGTGATGAGGTCTGCAGAGACTTTTCATATCCCAAGAAATCAGAAATCAGAACTCTTATAGAACTTAAGGAAACTGCTTTTGTTACACAGCAATGCCATATGTGCAAGGCCATTGTGTGCGTGTGTATCTGTCTGTCTGACTATCTATCTATCTACCTATCTATCATCTATCTATCTAGGAGTCAGAGAGAGAGAGATGCAAGGAGATCATGGTGCCCATTTCTGAAAAGCAAGACAGCTAATGGCAACTGGGCAAGAGACTCTTAAGAATGTATTTGTTGCAGATCTGTGACCGTCTTGGGTGTTTTGAATTTCAAGGGGGCAGGAAAGGTAGAATTGATGATTCATAGACCTGTAAAACTTTCATGACTTTCCTGTTTAAATTCAACTTCATTAAGATAATCCAACTAGAATGCCCATTTCTCCCACATTCATTCATTCATCCAAAAGTCAGCTTGAAGGAGGAAGGGCTGATCAAGAAGTCTCTTCTGCAATAGACCTTACTGACTTCTTGTGGAAGTAGACAGGGATTTCTACCATCATGGCTTCACTGGCCAGTGACTAGGGCTGATGGTCAGGAAACAATGAGCAAGCCCTTCGTTAAAGGAAGACGTCTGCCTTCACGCTTACCCTTGAGGAAACACCTATTAGCCTTGACCTCTGCAGGTGGCAGCTCCCTGAGACCCACAGACTAAGCAAGAGTCCTCGCCTATGATCTGTGCTATGTCGATAGATGGAAGCAACCTTTAAACACATTTCCTTGCTTTTGAAAATATTTTTATATTTCAAAATCAAATCAGTTGCTATCAGGTAAATACAATTCTTAAAAAAAAACACATTTGGGGCAAAAGGCTCAATTCAGTAAATTCTAGCAGAGATGGCTCATTCTTTTTTATAGAAATTGTCACTTTTTCAACTTTTTTCTTGCTTTCTAATTTCCCTTTCTGTTAAAGGGAACGGAAAACCTTTTCCCCTTACTTTTTTTTTTTCAAGTATAGAGGGTTTTATTTTTATACTTAATGGAGCATTAAGAAAACCAACTCTTCTTTTCCCAGCCATTCTGTGGGAAACTACACTTTTTCTTTCATCCCACCTTCATTTTTCTCTCCAATGTTGTACATGCTTATTTTAGTTTGTCTAACCAGTTAGGCGTTCCTTTTAAATACACTCTTT
>NW_006773723.1:459790-519103 GCF_000442215.2 Lipotes vexillifer
CACTCTTTCTTTCCTGATATGTTCCTTTCAGCTGTTCCAACTGAGAAGCTAGACTAGTCCCTCAACTTCTCATCAGAGGGAAACATGACAATTCCTGCCACACTCAGGTCTGTGAGGAGGGAAGTCCCCATATTTCTACTTTATTTAAATTAAACATATGAAATCAAAACTTATGTATCCTGTAGCAATGGGGTACTGTTTCATTTAGAAAATAAAAGTTTCTCCGATTTGTAAGAATTCCCAATAAACCAATGCACGGGCCCCTCGAAAATTAAAAACAGAAAATAAAGAAAGGTGGCAACACTGTCGCCAGTGACACAAATCTCTGATATTTCAGCCAGAAACATGGCTTCAATGAAGCACATTATATGGCAGTAAAAAGACCCAGATGATACTGACCATTACATGCTTTCACTTTCCTCTAGCATTTAAAATTGGAAGGAACAGTTGAAGCAACATTTAACAATGCTGTGTTATATTTGTGAGAAAGTAAGGTTTTCTTAATCATCCCCCCATCTTATTAAGAAAAATAAGATTCTTATTTTCCATAAGAATCTCAGTGCCCAGTGTGCTTGAGCCATTTAAACTCGGTATGGTTGTAACCAGTACCACCCAGGTGCATTCTTCCTGGTTCCATTTCAAAACTACCTTCCCTGTTGACCCAGAGGTCACCCGACATCCACCCGACCAAAAACAGAAAAAAAAAAAATCCCAATTTTTTTTTCAGTGGAAACTAATTGTTTGGAGAAAAGCAAAGTGATTCGGTCAGTCTTACCCTTAAATATGATTTTTAAAATATTTGTGGACCCAAATGATTAGAGGGTAAAATAGCAACGAAAACACCTCCAATAATCTAGGGGAAGAACTCTTACTCTTCTTTTTTGCACATTATTTTCCAGTGGGAAATGCAATCATAATTTCAGCATGACTTCATATTCTCTGGGCCTGATTCCTCATTCGGTCAGTTATTCACTCCACAAACGTCCACTGATTGCAAGTTTTGTATGTACCACACACCGTACCTGGTGGTAGGGGAAAGAAGCTGAAATGACAAGGTTCTCCTTCTGAGGTAGCCGGCCTCCAAGATGCCCCCAGTGAGCGGCACCTCCCGGTGTTCACAGCCTCCTGTAGTCCTCTCCACACACCCCCAGGCGAGGATGGGTTCGTGTGACAAATACACGGGAGAAGTGAAGGTATTTGACGTTCAAGAATAGGTCATAAAAGGCTGGT
Source organism: Lipotes vexillifer (assembly GCF_000442215.2). Classification (NCBI taxonomy): domain Eukaryota; kingdom Metazoa; phylum Chordata; class Mammalia; order Artiodactyla; family Lipotidae; genus Lipotes; species Lipotes vexillifer. Next base: position 461,021 of record NW_006773723.1, read on the forward strand.
TGCTGTTTTGGGTTCTATCTCTCTCTTTCCATCTCTCTTCAGACCACTTGTTCTGGGAAGCAAACCGCCATGTTGCACAGGCCTGCAGGCTGAGCAGCTTGGTCTCTAGCCAACACCCAGCAAGGAATTAAGGTCTGCTAACAGTCATGTGAGCAGATTTTTCAGCCTCAGTCAAATCTTGAGATGGCTGCAGCCCCAGTCAATATTGTGACTGCCACCTCACTAGAGACCCTGAGTGAGAACCAGCTGGCTAAGCCACTCCCAGATCCCAAACCTCAAAACTGAGAGAATAAATGGGGCAGGGGGAGGGAACTTATTATACAACAATGAATAACTAATACATGTTTGGAATAGAAGGTCCAATGTATAAGTACAGCACTGAGTTGTGGCCAAAGGAGAAGCCTAGCATGAGCAAGTAATTAATTTATTATAATGGATAATTTGGCTGGGCTATGGTGTCCAGTTGCTTGGCCAAACACTAGTTTGGATGTTGATGTAAAGGTATTGATGGATGTGATTAGCATTTACAATAAGCTGATTTTAAGTAAAGCAGATTACCTGCCAAAATGTGGGTGGGCCTCATCCAATCAGTTGAAGGCTTTAATATCAGAATTGATTTCCTGAGGAAGAAGCAATTCTGCCTCAAGACTGCAACACAGAAACTCTGCCTGGATTTCCTGCCTACTCGCCTGCTGTATGGATTTTGGACTTAAGGCTGTGACATCAACTCTTACGGCCCTGCAAATTTCAGACTTGCCAGCTCCATGATCGCATGAGTCTTAAATTCCTTAAAAGTTTTTCTCTCAGATATGTGTGTATGCGCGCACACACACACACCTATATATAAAATATATATATTCTGTATATATATAGAATATTATATATATTATCTATAGCATATTACATGTTATAATATTATATTATATATTATATATAAATATATATATATGTATATATTCTATTGGTCTATTGGTTCTGTTTCTCTGGAGGATCCTGAATAATACAAATACTAAGAGAAAAGCCCAGTAGAGTCCTTACTGGAGTAGCAGAGGAAAGCTTTTTACAGAATATAACGTCTGAGCTGTGCATTTGAGGATGGGTAAGCTTCCGTTAGGGAGTGAAAGGGAAGAGATGAGAGGCCAGGCAGAGGGGATGGCAGAAGTCGCTCACCAGTGCCAGATTGTCAGAGCCCAGTCCATCTGGGATTGTGGGTGTGGATGGTGGAAGACAAAGCTAGAGAAGAAGCGGGATAAGCCAGGTTGTGAAGCATCCGGAAAGCGAGGCTAAGCAGCAACAGTCATCTTATAGGCCAAAGTGAGCAAGTGGATGCTTTTAAAGTAGGGGAACTATAACCAAAAGGCACCCACCTGCACATAAAACCCCAAATTCATTTTGGGTAGAAGAGTTGAGTGCACTTGGATAGGTTAAGTTTAAGATGCTATTAGCCCTCTGACTGGAGATGTTAAATGGGCAGTAGGGGGCTTCCCTGGTGGCGCAGTGGTTGAGAGTCCACCTGCCGATGCAGGACAACGGGTTCGTGCTCCGGTCCGGGAGGATCCCACATGCCACGAAGCGGCTGGGCCCGTGAGCCATGGCCGCTGAGCCTGTGCATCTGGAGCCTGTGCTCCGCCACGGAAGAGGCCACAACAGTGAGAGGCCCACATACCACACACACACACACAAAAATGGGCAGTAGGATTTCGAGTCTGGCGTTCAGGGGGAGAGAGGTCCAGTCTGGAGATTCAAGCTTAGGTGTTTTCAGGTATCCATGGTTACCATGGAGCTGGGTAAGACCCCAAGCTGGGGCAAGAGGAGGGTCTTCAAACCGAGCTCAAGGGGTTCCAGTGTTCAGAGGTGCCCAGAGGTGGGGACGTGGGAAAGGAGACTGAGGAGAAGCAGCCCAGGAAGTAGGAGCTGAACAAGGAAGCAGGAAGAGAAGCGCATTTCAGGAGAAATCAGTGAGGCATAAGCTTGTTTCAGATATAAGTCCCCCCATCCCACCCGGCTCTCGGTGGTTGGAATGAGGAACCGAGCAAACAGTATCCGACCTCAGGGCCTTTGCACCTGCAGGTTCTTCAGTCTGGAATGCTGTTCGTCCAGACACCCCTGTGGTTCACTTCATTCCCGTTGCTGTTTAAATATCACCTACTGAGAAAAGCTGCCCCTGACTCCTTACTTAAACACTCCTTCCACCACCATCAGCCTCTCTCCCCTAGTTACAGGATATGGTCTGTTTGGTCCACTAAAAGGGAAATCCCACGAGGATGGGGCGGGGGGTCTATTCAATGTCCTCAGTGGTGCTTCCTCAGAGTCTAGAGCAGTGACTGGCACAGGGAAGCATTCAACAAACCTTTGTCAAATAAATGCACGATTGAACTTATACACTCCTCATTCCAGATACTGGGTATTCAAGACACAACACAGCATAAGAGAGACAGAAGAACATGGTGGTTTAAAACAGGTGGTCCAGAAAAAAAAAAAGAAGCAATCAGATATGTGAATCTAAACGCTGACTCACCATGAATGGGACAACTACAAAGACTGATGTGGGTGTGTTACATTAGTGACTCAAATATAATGAATAAAATTCCAAACAAAACAAAGGTCAAATTTCCCTTGGTTTATACCTTTGCTATATTTCTGGAAAATTCTTAAAACTAGACAAAGATCACTTAGTGTCTGAGGTAGCTACTCTCTGGAGATGGTCCTCAGTGTCGTTCTCCCTGTATGGGAGAGCTGTTTCTCACAAAAGGCAGAGTTTCTTTGTCCTCACCTTAAGTCTGGATGGGCCTTTACCAATAGAAAGCAGCCCAAGTGCTGTTCTGGGACTTCTAAGCCCAAGCCTGAAGAGTACTGGCAGCTTCCACTTGCAACCTTTCGGAAGCCACTATGCTATGAGAGCCCAAGCCATGTGAAGATGCCACATGAAGGAGGCCTGAGGTGCTCAAACTGACAGATCCAGATCAACTCCCACCCAAGTTTCAGCAGTGTGAGTGAGCCACCTTGGATGTTCAAGCCCAGGGGAGCCCAGCTGCCTGCAGCAACAGTCAATATCACCTGGAACAGAACTGCCCAGTTGAGGCAGTCATCTCATAGGATCTTAGGAAATAATAAACTTCTATTGTTTTAAGCCGCTAAAAAACAAACAAAAGAATGAAACAGGTGGTCCAGAACCATACGGCCTCACTTGCTGTGTGAGGCTGAGCAAGTTACTTGCGATCTCCTTTTGCTTCAACTTCCTCGTCTGTAAAATGGGGATAATGGTAATATCTACTATTGATTCTAATGAGAATTAAATGAATTCACATTTTTAAAGGGCTTACCAAAATGCCTGGTACATAATAAACATGTTGTAAGGCCTTAAATAAATAACTTAATAGAGTCTTGAAGCAGTAGAAATAATGCTAAGATGTAATTTATTACAGAATTCAGACAAGATAAAGAGATTTTTTTTTTAAATACGTAAGGTCATAATCATATTTCAAAATCTTCTTCCAAGTTCAGAGACGATCTCACCCCAAAGTATCTATGAATGCCATCCTCCCAAGCAGTTACCAGCAGGCGCATAGAAGGTGCTTAATAAATGTTTGGTGATGGTTTGAATTAAAGTCTGCCTTAATTTTTGTCTCCTGAATAATTCAGAAATGCATAATAATACCAAACAATTCTACTTCCCAGACATTTCTCTAAAAAAGATATTCACACAGGAAAATAAGCACATGAAAAGATGCTCAACATCACTGGTCATTAGAGAAATGCAAATCGAAACCACAATGAGATGCCACCTCACACTTAACAAAAATGGCTGTAAAATGTACAACCACTGTGGGAAACAGCCTGGCAGGTCCTCAAAAAGTTAAACACAGAGTTATCATATGACCCAGCAGTTCCACTCCTAGGTACCACCAAGGGAAACAAAAACATATATCCACACAAAAACCTGCACACAAATGGTCATATCAGCATTATTCATAATCGCCAAAAAGTGGAATCCAAATGTCTATAAACTGATGAATGGATAAACATGTATTGTATATCCACACAATGGAATATTATTCCATTGCTCATATTATTATTCCATTGTTCATAATATTATTCAGCCATAAAAAGGAATGAAATACAGTTATATGCCAAGATACAGCTGGACCTTGAAAACATTATGCTAAGTGAAAGAAGCCAGACACAAAAGGCCATGTACTGTACGATGCAAGATTTCCAGAATAGGCAAATCCGTAGAGACAGAAAATAGATTAGTGATTACCTAGGGATGAGGGGAGAGAAGAATGGGGAGTAGCTAACAAGCTCTTTTTTGGAGGTAATGAAAATGTTCCAGAATCAGGTAGTGGTGATGGTTGCACAGCCTTGTGAATATACTGAAAAGTGTACACTTTTAAAACGTGAATGTTACAGTGTGTAAATTATATCTCAATTTAAAAAAAATGCACCCCCCCAAAAAAATTTTGATAGCATCTAAAGGTATGTGGCACATAACAGATGCTCAACAAATGTAAATTTTTCTTAAAAAAAATTAATCCTTGGATAATTCAAAGTTTCTTCAAGTATTTTTCATGTGTACATTTTCACTCTGTATACCTGGGAAAACTACTCCACCTGCTTTCAACACTGTGGAAGGAGTAATAAATAATAAAAGCCACACTCGTTCATTGCAGGTCTTTTCCCTAGATAAAAATCTCTCTCTTGCATTCCAGTGGATTTACCCTAGGTTGCCTGTAAGATTCTCTTCAGTATGAGCTCACTAAAGCTGCTAGCACAGGGGACGGAGACAGGGCATCCTGCAGGTCATGCTGCCCTTCCCAGCCATCTCCTGGGTTTGCAGAGTTCCCTCATCCTGTATCACAACACAGACAAGTGCATTTAGTACCAAATAATTATACTCAGCCGTTGTTCCTATGCTCTCAGCTCCTATCATCAGCATAAAACTCATTTCCTGACTCAGTGACAGCCATGGTGATAACATAGATGCCTGCACATAAAACCCCAGATTCAAGCTGGATCACGGTACCTGTGACAGTGTCATGGCAGCTCCTGCAAGAGCACTCCCTGCCCCTCCTCTGGCACCTCCCCAAGCAAAGCTTTAGAGATAGGGGCTATCACGGCTACAATTAATATGTAAAAAGCATTGAAAACTAGCTTTTTGTGAAGCTTTTCCATTTTCTAGGACCTTTCTTTCCTTCCTCCCTTCCTTTTTTTTTTTTTTAAATTCACCCATCTATTTAGCGATAAATATTGATTACATATAGACTACATGTCAGACATAACGCTGGATGCTGAGGATACACTGAATGAAAAAGACACACCTATGACCTATGACGAGTTTACACTTCATTTTACAATAAGACGCACAACTCCCAGGAAGCTCTCAGGAGTCCAACTTTTGCTGAAGTGCAAGTTTCTGGGGTTCTGGTTTTCTAGGCACTAGATGCTAAAAAGCTGTTGACTTAAAAATAGATTTTGAGACGTCTGTCATTAAGTTTAAACAGCCTTTCATTTCTTTCCTAGTATCAACTTGGTTTTATAAAATAGCTGTGCAAATCCTTTTACCTTTAAAAGTATTCTTATTTGTCTCCAAATATATTACATACTTTTTTGAAATAAATGCTTTATAATATGTATGAACATCAAACTTTAAAATATAAGTTAAATTTATAACGTCTTCCTGGTACTCGTTATTTAAAGAAATAATGAAGTAAACACTTATATAAATTCAAAATACTCATAAGTGAATGGTAAATTCAATTTTATTTCTAGGCTTTTCTTAGACATATTAGTAATCGAATTCCTTCACGACGCACCCACATACATTGCCCCTACTTTCTTGACAGGAACCACAAGGACTTGTCTTCTATACTGACACTTGCAGACATATATCCAGAGACATTAGTATACCCCAAATCATAAAAAGCGTAATATTGTACTTTCCCCTTTCTGCACTATTATTTATTAATTAAATCAGTCCATGTTGAACTATCCATTGCCTGTATTGATTACACACAACTCCAAATGGCTAATAGTCCAGCAAAAAAATTATCTGATTCTGGGTTTCAAGCAGTATCTCCACTCTGGAAAATGCCTCAAATATATTTCAGCTGTGTACTTAGGACATTAAATATATATTCCCTTCATAAATAAGAAGAAATATACTGTGATATAATACCCCTTTTTTCTAACTCTAAAAGAATGGCCCAACTCTACATATTCTGGAAAATAAAGCAAACTATTTGACGCCATCAAGTTTCCCATCTTCATGATAAAATGCTCTATTTAAAAAGTAATGGACTGACACTGATGAAAGAAATTAAAGATGATACAAACAGATGGAGAAATATACCATGTTCTTGGATTGGAAGAATCAACATTGTGAAAATGACTCTACTACCCAAAGCAATCTACAGATTCAATGCAATCCCTAACAAACTACCAATGGCATTTTTCACAGAACTAGAACAAAAAATTTCACAACACGTATGGAAACACAAAGGACCCCGAATAGCCAAAGCGATCTTGAGAAAGAAAAACGGAGCTGGAAGAGTCAGGCTCCCTGACTTCGGACGATACTACAAAGCTACAGTAATCAGGAGAGTATGATACTGGCCCCAAAACAGAAATAAAGATCAGTGGAACAGGATGGAAAGCCCAGAGATAAACCCACGCACATATGGTCACCTTATTTTTGATAAAGGAGGCAACAATATACAATGGAGAAAAGACAGCCTCTTCAGTAAGCGGTGCTGGGAAAACTGAACAGCTATACGTAAAAGAATGAAATTAGAACACTGCCTAACACCAAACACAAAAAGAAACTCCAAATGAATTAAAGACCTAAATGTAAGGCTAGACACTATAAAACTCTTAGAGGAAAACATAGGCAGAACACTCTATGACATAAATCACAGCAAGATCCTTTTTGACTCACCTCCTAGAGAAATGGAAATAAAAACAAAAATAAACAAATGTGACCTAATGAAACTTCAAAGCTTTTGCACAGCAAAGGAAGCCATAAACAAGACGAAAAGACAGCCCTCAGAATGGGAGAAAATATTTGCAAATGAAGCAACTGACAAAGGATTTATCTCCAAAATTTACAAACAGCTCATGCAGCTCAATATCAAAAAAACAAACAACCCAATCCACAAATGGGCAGAAGACCTAAATAGACATTTCTCCAAAGAAGATATACAGACTGCCAACAAACACATGAAAGAATGCTCAACATCATTAATCATTAGAGAAACGCAAATCAAAACTACAATGAGGTATCACCTCACACCAGTCAGAATGGCCATCATCCGAAAATCTACAAACAATAAATGCTGGAGAGGCTGTGGAGAAAAGGGAACCCTCTTGCACTGTTGGTGGGAAGGTAAGTTGATACGGTCACTATGGAGAACAGTATGGAGGTTCCTTAAGAAACTAAAGATAGAACTACCATACAACGCAGCAATCCCACTACTGGGCATATACCCTGAGAAAACCATGATTAAAAAAGAGTCATGTACCACCATGTTCATTGCAGCTCTATTTACAATAGCCAGGACATGAAAGCAACCTAAGTGTCCATGGACAGATGAATGGATAAAGAAGATGTGGCACATATATACAATGGAATATTACTCAGCCATAAAAAGAAATGAAATTGAGTTATTTGTAGTGAGGTGGATGGACCTAGAGTCTGTCATACAGAGTGAGGTAAGTCAGAAAGAGAAAAACAAATACCATACACTAACACATATACATGGAATCTAAAAAAAAAAAAGGTTCTGAAGAACCTAGGGGCAGGACAGGAATAAAGATGCAGACGTAGAGAATGGACTTGAGGACACGGAGAGGGGGAAGGGTAAGCTGGGACGAAGTGAGAGAGTGGCATGGACATATATACAGTACCAAATGTAAAATAGCTAGCTACTGGGAAGCAGCCGCATAGCACAGGGAGATCAGCTCAGTGCTTTGTGACCACCTAGAGGGGTGGGATAGGGAGGGTGGGAGGGAGACGCAAGCGGGAGGGGATGTGGAGATATGTGTGTAGGTATAGCTGATTCACTTTGTTATACAGCAGAAACTAACACACCATTGTAAAGCAATTATACTCCAATAAAGATGCTAAAAAAAAAAGTAATGAAGTAACCCAGATGCTGTATATTTGGTAGGGGGTTGGATAGACAGCCACTCTTATTTACAGCCTACTTTGAACTCAAGAAATTCTAAGGTCCTTGTAATCTGTAATCCCGTTTTCTGCTTCGAAAATACTGGTTAAAGACACACACACACCCCCAAAAGAATTTTTTTTCCCCACATGTGAAGGAGTAACACCCATTTTCAATAACATATATACGTTGAGCTGTGGTTGGAGAAATATTTGAGACTTGTTGTATTCAAAAAAGAATGTGGAAAATACATTTTGGAAATTGAAGAGATTGTCCACGGCAGGCTTATGCTTCTCCTTTAGCTGGAACTACTTTTCCTGTTCATTCCACTGTGGGTTGTGGAAAGAAATATCCCCAGGCATTCTCTTTCTGCCAGGACATTTCTGTGGTTTAAACATGCACATAAGCAATTCGTTTTATGCCTTCCAGTAAGAAATGGAACTGAATACTCACAGCATGAAGGGACTGCACATGTGCCACTTTGCACGGAACCCACCACTCCATCCTCCCTCCTGGTTTTATGAACAGTTCAGTGCTGTGGGATGGAGCCACTCCTGGGATAAATGCTGTTCAGGGGTGGAGGCAGAGGCAACTTAACCACAATAGTGAGAAGAGCTATGTAAACAGTTTAGGTATTATTTAAATATTCTACAGAAACATCCATAGCTTCATAGCAACATCGAAAGCCTAAATTGACGTAAACATTTCTGAAAGTTGTATTCTTTACCCAAAAGTATACATTTCCTCATTTATCCACACAAATGCAACCATTAGCTAGGTAATGGAGTTTAGAGAAGTTAAGTTGGCTTGGGGATCACAGCAGAAAATGAGACATCAGCTCTCCCTAAAGCTCTGAAATAAAGGACAGGAGAAGGGAAGCCAAATGAATATTCACTCCTCCTATTCTCCTGCTGTCCACTGTCAAAGGTTCCAGACTACCAGGAAAGCAGGAAATCCACTGGCACATGCATCCAACACAGGTAAAAACGGGCACCAGTACAAGCATATAGTTGTGATGGCAGCTGGGGTGGGGGGATGCTGGTGGTCCGAGGTGGGATGGGGATGACCTCCAAAGCCCTTTCCAAGTCTGCACGCAATAGGCTACTTTCTGCTCACCTCTGTCTCCCAAGTGCCTGAGACAACCTGGGTGTATAAAGGAACACATTCAGGGAAAGGGGAATGGCACAGAAAGTACCTTCCACCTCAACCTCGTTGGCCTGAGGGACTAACAAGTCTGTGTCCAGCACAGCAGCCTCGGGCTCGTCAGAGCATCAAGGATGAACAGGTGCTGATTCCTCCCCCAGCCCAGCCTCTCCCACCTGCAGAGGAGTTAAGTCATGGTTGCAGGCCTCCTGCTTCATAACTGTTAGATCAGGGGGCCCACACCACTCACAACTCCTCAATACCAACCGTGATCATCACACAGTTTCTGGGAACACCCGCAGGGCTGTACTTTCTAACGAAGGTGTTTATACTGGAAGGTGCAGAGTGCTGATATCCAGATTCTATCTCAAAGTGCTGAAACCAATCAGCATTAACCATGTGTCCTCTGTGGGCAAAACATTATTAGAAAAGAAATTCACAGATACACTAAGGAGACAGACTCATGGAAATGAATACCCAGTACACTGACAACTGGTGCCTGCCCCAAACAGCCCCAAGACTATGCACCTTCCCTTGCTCCTGATTCCATTCTCATGAAGCAGCCTTTGTAAGACCAACGTGACATATGCTAGTATTTGTGTCCCTGAAAGGGTCCAGCTCCAGTGAGAACGAGGCCCTGGAGCAGAGGATGGAGCCAGGTCCTCGCTCTGGCCTGCCAGCTGCTTTCCCTCAACACTGCTAGCTCAGTCGTCTGTAACAGCAACAGAAACCGGCCAGAGACATTTCAAAGAACATCTCAGAGGAGCGCAGAGAGAGCAGAAGCTGCATCACAGCGGACTGAGTGGATCACAGCTATAGCCGTGGAAAGGTAAAAATAAACTCAAGCTGCTTTTCTACAACTTTCTCTGACTATCACACTGCGTACGCCTTCAAAGAGAGCAGAAGAGGGGAGAAAGTCTGCTGAAGCCATTCTGTGCGTTGTAATTATCTGTAATTTTCACGAGCAGGGACCCAGACTATTTTTTCACTGCCTCTCTGCGCAGCACAAAGCACTGGGGCTGGTTCATGACAGGTGCTCAATAAATATGTGAATGGATGGATCGATGAGTAAATGAATGAGGGTCCCTATTTCTCCTAACCTGTTCTCGAACCACAAATGACTCCTCCAAGGGCTAATGCAGACCCTTCCAGTCTACCAGGGTGTAAAGCGCTTTCCCATTTTTCCATTTCCAGCACTTCATATTTATTTATTTATTATTATTATTATTTTTTGCGGTACGCGGGCCTCTCACTGTTGTGGCCTCTCCCGTTGCGGAGCATAGGCTCCGGATGCGCAGGCTCAGTGGCCATGGCTCACGGGCCCAGCCTCTCCGTGGCATGTGGGATCTTCCCGGACCGGGGCACGAACCCGCGTCCCCTGCATCGGCAGGCGGACTCTCAACCACTGCGCCACCAGGGAAGCCCCAGCACTTCTTACTTAGATTCAAATTGTCCAGACCCATCTAGGTTCTGCCAAGTGTCACAGCTTTGAGACCACCTGCTTCTTTGCTCTCAGGGCAATGACCTTCTCTTCTCATTTGCAATCACTGTTCTCCAAAGGAAGCCCCATCATGACCATTTGTGGAGCGTAACCAGGACGATAAAGTGCTGTCGTGCAGAAATCTGAGGGTGTGGCTAGCGGGAGTGTCAAGGGCCCCGGCATGGGTGTACCTGCATGCATGTGTGTGTGGGGGTATATGTGTGTGTGGGGCACGCATGTGTGTGCTGGCCTTGAGCCTTCAGAGGCAGGGTTCCTTTTTATCCAGCCCTTCAAGCTTAGGGCCACAGCAATGCTTAGGTAGCACCACTGGACAAGGAGGTTAATTCTCAGAGATGGCATTTAAATAATACTTTCACCTACTTTTGAAGACAAGAACCGTACACCTGTAACATATAATGTTGTACAGCAACTATACTTCAATTAAAAAAACCCCCAAAACAGAAAAAAAAAAAACCCAAACAAGAATAAAAATCATTATACACTTAAAGTTATGGGTGAACTGGGAGTGGGGTGAGAAAGGACCATAAAATATACATGGAATGGGTTCACAATGAGCTTAGAATGTATATTTCAAGAGAGTTCAAGGAAATAAATGTTTGATTAAGAAAAATGAAGAATAATGCCACACACATACATATATACACACATATATATACACACACACACATTTGTGTGTGCATACATGCCTGATGGCCTCCTAAGCCCTCTAGCTAATTAACCTGGTCCTCCCAGGAATCCTGTGAGGAAGACAGAGAGTAACAGTCTTCCCGTCTTAAGAAGGGGAAACTGAGGTCTAAAGTGACCTGCTTAAGGCCAGATGGCTAGTAACTAGTGACAAGATGATAACTGGGTCTTTTGCTCCCCAGTCCTGCGTGTTTATTTAGTTAATCTCTCCTCAATATGCATTGAGGTTTGGGAGACAAAATTACCATCAGCCCTCTTTCAAAAGGGCAACTAAAAAGAAAGAGAGAATAAGGCAATGTGTTCAAGTCTATTATTTTACTAAGCTCTCCAGATTCTTTACCTATTGAATATTTCATGAACATGAAGACGTCCTGTAATTGTTTCATTCCTGCCCCAAATTCAAAGACAAAAATAATTTAATTTTGAACCTTTTGTAGTATGAGCTGATTAGAAAATATCATCTGCAACAAACTTTTAATTATATGCTTAGGGTCAAATATTTGAAACCTTATTTTCATTAAACTGGTACTGCCATCAACTCTGCTTTTTAATTTTTAATACAGCTCCTTTTCTATTTATCCCAACCCTATATTCAGCTAGAAGCAAAATCTTCCAGCTCCTCCCTTGCTCTGGATAAGGGTGAATAAGTGAGTTCTGTTAAGTTGCTGTTGTACGTTAGTTTGAAAGGCAATGCCGCCTGTTCTCTGATTGGGCTGTCAGGAAGGTATGGAGATGCAGTGAAAAATACGAGGATGCTACTAGGCCTATGTACAGACTGTTGTCCGTGCTGGTCCACGATGAGACACAGAACATGAGGGGAAGTGTTTAGAAACTCTCACAGCAATTTCACAGGATAGTTTTATGTCTGATGACTATAATAATAAAAAATTAGGTAGTATTTCAAATGCTTTTTATTTCACTTTTCTGGTCATTTATTTTTATTGTATTTTACAGAAGTACTGATCCACGACCAACTGGAAAAGGAGTAAAAGAATGTGTCCACCGCCAGAGACAGTCTGAGAAGCACTGTGCTGGGCAAGTCCGCCAGCCCTTCTGAGTCAGGTTTTAGTTGAGAGGAATCTAATGATTTCCTACAATATCAAAGATACCTATCCAACTCTTAGAGGAAAACATAGGCAGAACACTCTGTGACAAATCACAGCAAGATCCCTTTTGACCCACCTCCTAGAGAAATGGAAATAAAAACAAAAATAAACAAATGGGACCTAATGAAACTTCAAAGCTTTTGCACAGCAAAGGAAACCATAAACAAGACCAAAAGACAACCCTCAGAAGGGGAGAAAATATTTGCAAATGAAGCAACTGACAAAGGATTAATCTCCAAAACTTATAAGCAGCTCATGCAGCTCAATAACAAAAAAACAAACAACCCAATCCAAAAATGGGCAGAAGACCTAAATAGACATTTCTCCAAAGAAGATATACAGACTGCCAACAAACACATGAAAGAATGCTCAACATCATTAATCATTAGAGAAATGCAAATCAAAACTACAATGAGATATCATCTCACACCAGTCAGAATGGCCATCATCAAAAAATCTAGAAACAATAAATGCTGGAGAGGGTGTGGAGAAAAGGGAACACTCTTGCACTGCTGGTGGGAATGTGAATTGGTTCAGCCACTATGGAGAACAGTATGGAGGTTCCTTAAAAAACTACAAATAGAACTACCATATGACCCAGCAATCCCACTACTAGGTATATACCCTGAGGAAACCAGAATTCAGAAAGAGTCATGTACCAAAATGTTCATTGCAGCTCTATTTACAATAGCCCGGAGATGGAAACAACCTAAGTGCCCGTCGTCGGATGAATGGATAAAGAAGATGTGGCACATATATACAATGGAATATTACTCAGCCATAAAAAGAAACGAAATTGAGCTATTTGTAATGAGGTGGATAGATCTAGAGTCTGTCATACAGAGTGAAGTAAGTCAGAAAGAGAAGGACAAATACCGTATGCTAACACATATATATGGAATTTAAGAAAAAAAAAATGTTATGAAGAACCTAGGGGTAAAACAGGAATAAAGACAGAGACCTACTGGAGAACAGACTTGAGGATATGGGGAGGGGGAAGGGTGAGGTGTGTTAGGGCGAGAGAGAGACATGGACATATATATGGGGAGGGGGAAGGGTAAGCTGTGACAAAGCGAGAGAGTGGCATGGACATATATACACTACCAAACGTAAAATAGATAGCTAGTGGGAAGCAGCCGCATAGCACAGGGAGATCAGCTCGGTGCTTTGTGACCACCTAGAGGGGTGAGATAGGGAGGGTGGGAGGGAGACGCAAGAGGGAAGAGATATGGGGATATATGTATATGTATAACTGATTCACTTTGTTATAAAGCAGAAACTAACACACCATTGTAAAGCAATTATACTCGAATAAAGATGTAATAATAAAAAAAGATACCTATATCTCAGTATGAGAACTTAAGTTAAATGTAACTCACGTTACATATAAATATATATCTGTGATAACCACCTGCATTGTCAATTACTCCTTATGTTGTGGGTCCTCTGCCTTTTGCATACACGGATAGTGAGAAGCAAAATAACCCGGGAATAAATCAAATCAAAGGTCACTAACGTGTAAGGTGGGATATTTAAGCAAAAGCCAAAGGGCCCTGCTGGAAGCCTGAAATTGTAGAAATCTGAACTCTGCTGACTAAAACCAGCTGCACTGAGAAGGGAACACTGCCCCTGCCCTCCCTCTGCTTTCTGGAGCCGAGGTGAAGTAAGCAGGTGGTTTCAGCTCAGTTCCTCATTTATAAACCGGCTTAGCGAAAATACACACACAGAGCCACGTGTTTGGTGGTCTCAGAAGAGGGGCTGAGGACTGACCGGACATGAGGCACAATTACCCTCTCACCCTCCAAGGAAGTCCCCGCAGGTTAGGGGTGATGGATATCAGTAGGTCAGCATGAAAAATGCCAGCACAGCTGCTGCTCTGTGGGGAGGGCCTGAGGGGGAAAGAGAAGGTTCTCACTTCCATATGAGTTCTCTCACCAGCACTAGAATGGACTTAAGAAAACAAGTGATCACGTTATCCCAAATATATGTTCTTGAATCCCTCATGGTCCTTCAGATTCTAAATCTCTGTTATCTGGAGGAAGCGTTTTAAGTTATCACCTTTGAGAGTTGTACTTTCTTTTAAAGAGCAAAATAAAATAGGAAAACTTCCGTTGGGAGGTTGTAAAATAAAGAACCTGATGAAACTGAGTTCGATTATTTTGTATTTTTATTATTTCGTATGACATTTTGCATGCATACGATTTCTGGGTAGACAATGGATGTATTATCAACCCTCTAATACCGCCTGTGTTTCCTGTTCTCATGGGTTTCTTGGGCATTCGTGACAATGCGGACTCCCCCTAGTGGCCAAAGTAATATATGTAAATGCACAGGTTTGCTGACAAAAAAGGTTTATCTTTTGTAAACCTGTATGTTTTCAAAAGAAAATAATTTTTTGTACAATTTCTTTTGGAAGTACTTCAAATGAAGTAGTTATATATAAATCTAAGAAAATGTAAAATGTAGATTTTATTCTTAAATTATTAAGTGTATATGGTAAATGCTATATTTAGCTTATCATTCTTATAATTGATTAGACATGAATTCATCCTTCTGAATTTATAATGTTAAATGTTCAGCATAAAGAAGACTCATTATGAAATTTATTAATAAAGCCATGATTATTCTTTACCAATACCAGTGCTTGGTATTTAGGTGATTGAATTTCCACAGACAGATTATTTCCAAAGCAGATATCAGGTCATTCAGCAGAATCATGATAATCTGATGTCTTCAATGAAGGCTTTATTTTACATAACAAACATGTACCCTTTAAGGTGAAATTACAGATTACTAAAATACTAGAATTGAAAGTTCTGATTAAAGGAGATAATATATTTGGAAATGTTATAAACTGCAAAGTAAGAACTTGGATATAAATGATTATTTTTGCCATCTAATCCTAAGACTTTGTTTTATGGGTGAACTATAAAAACCTGGGAACCAGAAAGCTCAAATGACTTGCTCTTGGGTCACTGAACTAGTGAAGCAGAAGAGGGAGCTGGAATCTGGGTACCACGACTCTCTCTAACTTTTCGCACCACATATGACTGAGGAGAAATAATCCTAGTTTTACCAGCATCCTTCCTTTAAGTTTGCACAGACTTGTGACTATAATGTATGCAGACTGATTCCCACATGACAGAGCCTCTTTCCTTTGGACATATCACCTACAGTTTTTTACATTTTATCGATTATTTAAGCATTTTTAGAAGCACTTGCTAACTGACAGAACAAACTCCAAGGGAATTTCTTTGATGGAATGAAAATGAAAAATAAGTAATTAATAATAACAGTAAAATATATGCAGATTCCTGGTCCAAATGATCTCTTCATTACTATGGATTTAAGAGTTAAACTCTGAGTTTCCTATAAATTTCTGGGATTTTGGGAAGAAGAAATGATGCCAAATTAGTAAAAGTACTTTGAAAATTTTGGTAAATGCTATAAAAACAAATTCTTGTTTTAGTTAGTCAAAGTTAAATCACACAGAAAAAAAAAAAGATTTTATCTATGGCTATAGTTTCCTGGAAGATGAAGAAAAACAGGAGGAAATCAACAATCCTTTTAGGAAATAAATAAAAATAGAAGAAATTCACAAACTCTCTCCACAAACACGTACGGAGCAGCTGTGCTAGGTGCTGAAGAATGCACTATAACTTCCTCCTGAGAGTTTTGGCATTTGATTTGGACTAGAATTAAAATCTTATTATAATCATAGCTGTGAACTATCATAATTATATTCACATACAAAAAGAGTAATGAGTTGCCAATTCTTGGGGAAGGCCAAACACATTTTGAATCCTTGAGTTTTTTCTTGACATGAACATTTCTAAGCCCCCTTATCAATCCAGATTGTAAGCTCTGAGAGACCAGGGGAGTGTATCTGTCTAATCCACTTCTGTACGTCCAGCTCGTAGGATGGAATCGGGCACAGGGTAGGCATCCTTACGTGTTTGCTGAATTTGAACTCCAGACTGGAGATCACCAGAGTCCCCCTGAAGGGTGAAGGGTTGAAAGACTGAAAGAGGAGGATGGAGATGTTTCACTGCCTTTGTAAACAGCATGCATGCGATCGAACCACCAGCAGCCGGGGGAGGACATTCAGTTTGGGGCTTCACTCTTCAGACGGGCGAACATGGACCACAATTAGCAGTACTTATCCAACGATTATGCAGCATCCCCCAACTGTCCCCTACATCCCAAGCTGGTGGATGAAAAATGCATGAGCTCTTAACCATGGGTAGAAATGTCAGAAAAGCAGACAACAGATATCAACACTGATTCTTCAGAGTTAATACGAAACAAACACACACAAAAACAAGAACAGTTTGCACGATTCACTTTTCATTCTTTAAAGGCTGACCGAGAGGGACAAGACGGTGCCGCCTTAGACTAGATGTCTTCACATATTACACTTATCGATGGTGACAATATTTTGGAAATCAAGAGTAGAATCACCTCGCTCCATGTCTCTGTGTCAAATAGAATGCCCAGCTCAAAAAATAAAAAGAGCTGAAGACACACAAAATCCCACCAGTTTTCCAACGTTCCATGCTTTGGATTTTTTTTTTTTTTTTAATTCTAACGCATTATGGGTGACAGAAGCTTCTTTTTACTGTCAGAGAGATCAAAGAGAGGCTGAGACAGACTCCATAAACAGATGCTGCCCAGTGACAAACCTGAAAGAAGCAGACAGTGAGGCCAGATGTTGGGGTGAACTTCGGTCTGCAGAGCACATGGGCATGGTGTTGATTTAGATGGTTGTTGGCAGAAGCGTTAGCTCCAGCAGCAGGGGGAAAAAACTCAACTATGGAATCCTTCCCTACCCTTTCCCTTCACTGGAAAACCTGAAACCACTGGTCAGTAGCACTGATGGCTGTCAAAGAAGTTGAAGTCTCCACACCACCCTGCCAGTAGGTATCACATCAAAAAGGAGATGGCTGCATGAACAAGACCATCTTCAGGCTGTGCCATTTTGCATCGCACTCAGCTTTCAACAGCTGTTTCTTGAGTGAATACAGACGCAAAATAATTATATGAAAAGAACAGCGTATTCAATTGGCGGGCCAATGTTTACATTTATCCCTTAGTCATTAATGGGACATCGAACTAAGACAGACACTGACATCTGAAGAGTTAGTGGCCTGGCCCACAGGTCTAATTAGTGCCCAGTGGAAGTTCTCTTATATCAAGCCATTAACTCTCAAGAAAGAGGAGAAAGTATTTTTTAATCAAGCAGAATTTCTCAAATCAGTACTGCGAGGAATATCTAATGGCATGTTACAGTTTTAAAGACTCCAATCACATTGTGTGTTAATTCCCATCAGTCACTCAGTCGGAATTGAAAGGATGTTTCTAGTGACCCCAATGTTCTCATTATTGTAAACACTCCTAAATAAAACAAAGGATCTGTAATCTTAGCTTCTGACAGAATTTTAAATCTTAGCCACCATACAATGCTAAAACACATAAAGTAAAGAGAGCTTTGCTTTATAATATTAGATATGATTGAAGACCACACAGTTCTTCTGACGCTTTTAGACATTTTGTCACTTTACCTGGAGAAATATACACTGCTTATTCTGCATTGCCGCTGATGTCCAGCACTTGTCAAAACCTCTATCTGTCAAGGCCTTCACAAAGAGTTGCAAAATGACAGATCAGGATGTCTGAGTTGATGGAGCCCCAGGAAAAATGGAACAGATAGAAAATTCATGACTCTAAACTACATCAAAGTGACTTCTGTCAACATCATGTCAAAAGAACTGTTCATTTTTAGAGTTTTTTTTTTTAATTATATAAACACTTTTTTGAGCATGAGCTAAGTGTAATGAAAAAATTTTCCTGGTGTACAGTATGATCATCCAAATGTTCCAAAAATATACTTTAGATCATCCAGGAATATGGAAAATTCTAATAGTAGACACTGTCTGCCAGTTAAAACCAATGACATTCAAGAGAGATGTATGAAGATACTATCGGCTTAAAATACGACAAACCATCTGGCCATAAAGGAACAAAAGTATATTTTTTGCATGTTTTTGGACCCATCAAGTTTCTACAACTGGATTAAATTTTATCCTTCTACAATCAGTTCTGATCCATTTTGTGCTTAGTGTGACAAGTTTAAAACACGAATTCAGTGTTACTTTCCTAAACAGGTTTCCTAAAATATCTGGCATGATATTAATTTTTTAAAAACCACTGCAAAACTCTCCTAATGCGTAATTCCCTTAAATTATTGCTTTCAGAAGGAAGTAAAAAAAAAAAATAGCTTATAATATGCAGTACTGCATACGCAGAACCACTCCATAATCACATTCAAAGCGTCATTCACCGAATGAAATATGAGTTGCATAAATCTGGAAATGACCACTCTCTCGTTTTAATTCCCAACACCTTTCAGGAAGGATGGCTGGCACCTGGTGCTGGAACCCAGGCAACTTGATTCCCCCTGCTCATGTGTCACTGAAATAAAGAGGAGAAGCGACCTTGTGAAGCAGGGCCACGGACTACGCAGTGTGTGCATATACAGAGCAGACAGGAGGGAAAATACATCTGATCCACCACACACACATGCATGCACACATGTGCAGGGACACAGGTGTGCACACACACATGCACCTGAAAAAGGAATCAGATGTGCAACTTCCACAGTCACCATAACTGTCCACGATCCGGTAGATCACTTATACTCTCCATCCACCTCTCCCTTTAGCTAGGATTTAACAATTTCACACCAGTGCTTTCTCATAGCTACTCTTACAGAGACCCATCTACAATCCTAACAGTAGTGGCTACCGATTTGGTACACTTGTCCAGTGGCAGAAAGAAAAATCCATTATCTGTGACCAGAAAGGTTTGCTTACCTCCAGAATGACAAAAGAGCTCAAAAATAATGACCACCTCCAGTTTGGAGAGAAGACGCCCTCTTCAACATGGTCCCGTTGCATTCTGTCTAAATACATACGGGAATTATCATCCATTAATACAGAAGTAGGACAAGATCCCCATTTCTTATTATAGGCAGAACTCAATATATCTTGGGTCCTACTTACGAAAAGATGTTTATTACCTGTAAGTGTACAGAGGTATGGGCTTCACAGCAGTCGTGGTTGGTAATAAGCCTCTTTTTCTCATTTACATTGATAGCAAGCATTAGTGAAGATATATGCATTTCATTTCATGGTTCAGAAAGAACAAAGTATATGTATATGTGATAGCAGTGGGTGGTTAATGAAATAGTCTGACAAACATAAGCTAATACATAATCATACCAGAATGTGAACCGGAACACCTGTTCCTGCTTTTGCAGACTTGCAATTCTTAAGGAAAAGTTACCATACCCAAGGATGCAAGCCACTACTATTTAGACATCAATATGCTCTGAGGAAATTTTAGTCACTTTTTTGGTGGTTGCTGCAATCATGAAAAGGTGGCTATTTTAATGATATCAAATCTCTTTTGCTTGTGTCCTAAGAGTAATAAAAACTTCACACATGCGTGAAGCTCCAGTAATTATTTTAAACTGCCTTCTGTTGTCCCCCTGAGGAACACGGTGGTATTTGTTTGATGCAGTTTAATTAGTGTCAGGGTAATTAATGCTATGCTAGCTACATGAGATCAAAACCCTTTCTTTGTAACACTCTGGTAACTAAGAACTAAGAAAAGGAAGAGGTTTGAAAACTTAGAGGCATGGTGCTAACCTGGGCTCACAAGTGAACCGAATTGCTCTTCTCTCTCTCCTGGCCTCGCCCAAACGGCAGTATCAGTCCCTCCCAGGACAAGATCGGCCCGAAATGTCCTGCAACACCCCCGTCAGGCAAAAGACCCGGTGGCTGCTATGGAATTAAATTCTTTTTTTATGAGTATAATCAAATTAACTAAAACATTCACGGTCACCAGGCACCTTTTTACCATAGTTTAATCCTTTAATAATGAAATAGTAAACTTTTGCACTGCCAGAGAACTAAAGTCCCTGGTAAACAGGGTATATGATCTTACCATGTGCTGATATATTTTTTCAAATAAAAGCATCATTTGGTTTAATGAATGAATGTGATTCTGCTTAAATGCTGGAATAAAATTTGCATTTAACGGTAGGTATATGTATTCTCTCTATTTGACAATGATGTTAACAGAGGAAAAACAGTGATGGGCAAGGAGAGAAGTTAAATACACAAAAATTCCAGACACACATATAATGTGCACCCCCATAAATCCTTTTTAACTGTTTCTTTGGTAATAAGCAACGGCAGTATAAATCTTCCCACACACAAACTCAGGCTGATCACAGGCTTAAGGAAATAGCTCCAGTTATCTTGACTGGATAAATTATTATATCCTAGAGGTTATTCCAGCTTCTAATAAAGCACTGTGGCTAACAAACACAAAAATAAAAAGATCAACCGTTTTCTTTATTTTATAACAGATGAAATTACAGGCTGCACAGAATAGACACAATGGCACTGAATTTATTTTTACTCTCAAAAATGCACCGTGCAATGTTCACTTTGGAACAAGACTGGTACTTTAACACAATGATGATAACCAGCATTAGACTGATAACATTTTTTTATGGGAAGGAGAGGCTTAATGGCACATATCTAAAAAATAAACATTACTGGTTTAAAGTCAAACCAAATGGATTTAGCCCATTCTGTAAGTATACTAAGCATGAAAATCACCTCTGCACCGCACAAGAAATGAACAAAGAAAAATTCTTCTAGAGGGTACAAATGTTAAGTCAATAGTAGTTATGAAACTGTGTCAGTATCCATCAGCGGCTGAAATTAAGGTTAACATTATAAAATGAAATTTCACCAGCTCAGGCTGGCTAAGAGAGTGTGTACTGAAGACATCTGTCTGAGATCGGTCATTCATTACTGAATACCTCGTGGGATCAGCTGACTAGCAAAATATGTTCTTTCACATCTTCAGTTCTGCTTCCTGCAACTTAGTTGTTTATCAATTAAAGTGATAAATACAAGTGACTTTGATAACCTGAGAAACGCATTATGTAGTAAAGCAACCTCCAGGAACCCTGCAATAAGAACTGCGTGCAAAGTTCAACAACTGTGAAGGAACTATTAAAGAGGACACACAAACAAGTGACCTTGACTGACAAACGCACTTCATTTCAGCAATAAACAGCGGTGGTGCTGATAACTGTTCATTGGCGCAGAGAGTAATTACCTATCTGTCAGCGTTGCTGGTGTGTGCGAAATAGTATAAATGAAACATACATAATGTACGGCAATAATATCGGGCATGCAGAACCTAATGTATTATCATCATTCTCAGGACCCAGGTTTATGTGGCTGCCACCACTGAGTAAATGCCTTCTAGCCATGATAATTTCATTCTAATCTCTGTTCCATATTATAATTTTCATAGCTAAAAGATACCGAGGACCAATACGTTTTAATCAAGGGCTAAATAGAACACAACCTGTAACTGGGTATTTTATACACCTATATATATTTTTTCTTTCAAAAAATTTAGTTTATGAAGAGGCTGGAATAAGCTGTAACTTTATGGGTGACAAACGCTGTCAATGTCACCATGTTGGAAATGGGCCGAAGCAGGCTTATGAAAGGGTTGGGGGCTTTGTCTTCCATTTCTTTCAATACTTCTATCGTATTCAACAAAATGCTATCTTATTCAATGTTTCTATTCTGTTCCAAAATACAAGGTTAAAATTTATTTTTGAGCAAAATAAAAGATACCCCTAATCAATAGGAGAAAACGAATCATCTAGTTTTTAAGACAAATTATCTTGATTTAACAGAAGCATGGAAAAATCTCCCCCACCATGATGCTCTACTATTCGTATAAAGCTGTCTGACTCTTGCATGCTTATTTATTTTGTCCCTTTAATGCAAATGAAATTTGATGACACCTCTAAATCACATTTAAAACCATACAAAAGAAACCAGGAAAATCTTAAGTAACGGCTAGGCCATCAGGATAAACCCCTTGTCTCAAGGATGAAGCATTAGAAACCCTCGCAATTCTCAGAGTGAAGAGAAAGCAGTGTAGCTCAAACTACATGACAAGAAGCTGTTGGTCAACCAGCTCTGTCATTCAGAAAAGGAAGGAAATATATGAATATTGAGAAAATGCATTGGCACACTTGACTGTTTTAATTTAGTCCTCAGATCTTTACAGCAAGAGTGCATATTTTGGAAATTTTAGGGAGGGATTAAACTAATAATTAATGTAATAGTCTGCCTTTTTTTTGTTTGTTTTTGTGGTACGCAGGCCTCTCACTGTTGTGGCCTCTCTCGTTGCGGAGCACAGGCTCCAGACGCGCAGGTTCAGCGGCCATGGCTCACGGGCCCAGCCGCTCCGTGGCATGTGGGATCTTCCCGGACCGGGGAATGAACCCGTGTCCCCTGCATCGGCAGGCGGACTCTGAACCACTGCGCCACCAGGGAAGCCCCAAGTCTGCCTTTTTAAAGAAGCATTTTAATTGATCGTCCAATGTCACATTTTAAATCACAAGCGTGATTTTAACTTTGGCAGGACCCCCATCTTCATTTGTTAACTTTTGGTTTGCTGGTTTTTCAAAGTGGTTTTCTAAAATTGATACTGTAGTTGATAAACGAAATCTTGATAGGAGACAGGGCAAAGCAGAGAGATAGCTCAAGTTTTTCTTCAGTGTGTCCTTCTGTTTTCTGCATTTGTCTTTCCAATTCCCAGACAGGAGAGAAAGCAATCAGAAAAACTAACTGATACTAAGTTGTTAAGGATATGACAGATTAACTCTCAGGGAAGCACGTCTATTTGAAGAGGAGGCAAGGCTGAGATAGTCCTTAAGGTGAAGAAATAAAAAGACATTAAGTAACTGTCCATTCTACTCATGCACCATCCCACTTGATTGTATGGCTAGCTCAAAACAGAAAAGATTCTACCCAATTTCAAGGTATTTAATCAAACTAGGTACTTCAGGATATCCTACCAAAAGGCATATCCAGTAGATGAATAATGCCTTTAAGTTCCACAGATAGATCTTAATCATTGCAGTGGGTTGCCCATTTAATTCATATGATACTCCTTACCTGAGTAACTTAAGTCTTTCTTGATGTGTAGCATTATATGCCCTTTCCAAGTAGGTTTAAGAATACAGTATTCATCAGAACACAGACAAAATTTTCAAGAAAAGCTCCTATCCTATTTCATTGATTTTAAGAACAACAGCACATTTTTTTACACTTTAATGTCTTTGAAATAGCTCCTTATAGCCTCTTCCAGCCAGGTGGCAGCTGTTGACACCTTTGGTAAGATCAAGAGTCCTCCAGCATCAAAGCATCTTAGACTCGACTCTTGACTCCGCATTCAGTTAAACAGAGTATTTCATGCTAATCTGGCTTTGAGGAACATCTGTTACACGTTTATCTTAAAATGGTCCTGCTTACAATCACATCTTAACAAAATGTCCAACCAAATAATGTATTTACTCTATGTTGTTATATAGGGTATGTCTGTGTGACACAAAAAAACATCTAGTTATTTGGTTAAATCAAACAACTAGTTGATTTAATGGGGGAAAAAAATCAACTGAAGTTATGTAGTTCTACTGACTGTATTACGAGCATATGGATCTTTCACTGGATGTATTGAGGCATTTATCTCTGTGGCCTGCTCCATAATTAAGCAAGATCTCATTTACTGGTGATTCTCAGCCTAGGAACAGGGCAGAGAGCCAAGGGACTCACTCATCTCCAGCTCCGGCAAAGGGACAAGTGACTTTCTCTCTCCAGCAGAGAAGCACTGCCCTAGGGGCCAAGTGTGTCTGGTGGGGTGTGTCATGTCACTCTGGTGTGTTAGGGTGGTAAAAAATATTGAGAACCAGTGGAGAGTATAATCTGTATAATTCAAAACAAGTTGGGGCGGAGGGAGACCACCGTTTCATAATTTTCTCAGCCCCAAGGATATTTATCCACAAATATGATTAGAACTCAAGTTGTTTATTGCCTCCTTATACACCAGAAAATTGCTATTGCATTTCACAGTCATTATTCTCAATGCCTGAAATCTAACTTTTTTCAATGAATACATGTGGAATAAATAAATGAATCAATGAATCAATGAGTGAATGAATGGTATTCTCGCAGGTTCGTTTTTGTTTTTTTTTCGGTACGCGGGCCTCTCACTGTTGTGGCCTCTCCCGTTGCGGAGCACAGGCTCCGGACGCGCAGGCTCAGCGGCCATGGCTCACGGGCCCAGCCGTGATCTTCCCGGACTGGGGCACGAACCCGTGTCCCCTGCATTGGCAGGAGGACTCTCAACCACTGCGCCACCAGGGAAGCCCACAGGTTAGTTATTTTATAAAAACATACATCCTAATGTCATGTTGCAAAGCTCACACCAAAAAAGCCTTCAAAATGTTAAGCACAAAGTACTCTGTCACGTTCTTTGGTGTTATATTTTTTTTGGTAATGGAATTATTTAGGATTGATGGTTGTGCAGTTAAAGTACACTTTTAAATCAGAAATTAACTTTTAATATATGACTTGGTGATGATAATACTGAGGTATATCAAGTGTAGTTGCCTTCTTATAGGCAATATACTTGATTAATTTTGAACAATTTAACAGTGAAAGATTAATTAAGAATTTCATCCAGTACAGGCCATCTTTCTTTTCCAATTACATTCCTTTAGAGTCACTAAAACTGTTTTAATAATTGTACTGAAAATGCTAGAAAGTATCAAGATAATACAGTGACTCAGCAAGAACAATAAAATTCAGGGATGTGGCACTCTGATACTTGGAGTATTTAACACTGTGGTATATATATAAGCCTTCTGAACTCCACTGGGTTATTATAACTGAGGAGGTCTAAAATCAGCCTTAATTTTTTTTAGTTATATAATAACAACTTTTTATTAAATATCTACTTGAAAATACTTTGCTGGAAAACGAAAACAGTATTAAGAACTCCTCTAATTAGATGCTAGCATATTTCAAGCTTATGATAACATTTTCTCAGAAGACATATTCAGTAGAATTGTCTTTGAAACAAAAGAAGTTTATAGCTGTAAACTTGACCCTCAAGGAAATTTTACAGTGCAAAGGCAAAGCTGAAGTTTGAGTTCATGGTAAAATTGACTATGACACTCTGAGTACAATGTGCTAATAATGAATATAAGGGAAAAATTTTAATTTCGGGGCTCTTTCATACTCTTAAGCTAGAAAGACAGTTATTCTAAAACATTCCTTCTTCTCACATATTAACTTCCCACATATTTCCCATAGACTAACATACTAAATTATTAGTAATTTAAGTATGTAACTTCTGATGTTTCTAGCTTTGGTCATCAGGATCCTAATTTTAATGGAATAGAAATCGTTGTCAAAACTTTAGCAATTATGAAAGCTTCCTTCCCTTATTTGGTTTCTGATAAACAAGTTGCAGTAAGGAATCCTGGTTGCTTCAGAGCAATGGAAATAAGTTCTTGTCCTAAATAACTGCTCTAGTATTCTCATCAACTGGATTTAATCAGGTCCATTTCATCCTGTATTAAAAATATTAAAATAACCCCAATAAAAAAATGATGCTACTTGACAGACAGGCTTTCCAACACCACCACGAAGAACAGGCTTTCAAGGAAGACCTGGATTGCACCTGTCTTAGCTATTCACATTACAAGTGGTCCACCTCTTTGAATCACATTTCTAAAGTAGTGCAGTAATAGTAATGCCTCATCGACACATAGGAAGTCCCTTAGAAATGAGAACAAAGACTACTATCAGAAAAATGTCTTCTTAAAAGAAGGTACTTAGATCACTATCAAAGCAAAGTTGAGCAATTTATTTAATGCCATCAAGTGGCTCACAGAATCAAGAGTTTGTATTAGAAACGCTGAATGATTCAGCTTTAAACAAGAATGCATTAGTATGCATTTAGAATCTACACCTGAATAACTCAAAATGCATATGCTACTCAACATATGTGTGGACCAAACAAGGCTTCAAGAGAGAAAATGAAAGCCTCAGAGTTCTACTAAGATAATGCTTTCATCCTTAATGCGGTTCATTTTCATTTAGTTTTGAGGGTCCCTAGAGGCCAACAAAGTGAATATCCGAGCCAACATTATTTCCCAAATTCCAGACTCTATTATCTATTTCAACATATTTGTCTGATTCAAGTCCCCATTCCCCTCATAACTGACTAGTCAATCAGCTTTCTGATGTCATCTCCAGGTGAAAGTTTTTTTTCTAGGCAAAGGTATAAACCAAGGGGGTATATTTGGGACTGAAGAGTAACCTCTTCCTCTCTTTTGAGTGAACAGAGACCTCACCAACCCTGTCGGACTAGTAAAGCTGTTTAAAATCTTAATAGATTCTACTGTAGACATGACTTGCAACCAAAAGCTTATCACTGGGAATGGAATTCATCTGTCATTGGAAACCAAAAGTCTCTCCAATCACTGTATGCAATGCTCTACTGGAGAGTCAGTTATTCCCAAGTTATACTAGTAAACAATTTAACCAAAACATGAACATTTTATTAACTTAGTTTTTTTCCGTTTTTCTTGGACTCTAACTTGTTTTTCTAAAGACTTAAAATCCAAAGTCAATTGCAAAATTCTCTCTACTCTGACCCATGACAAACCCTGGACTTCTGAAGTTTTCACTGGTAAATATATACAGGAAACTGGATGTGGCTATTTTTTTATAATTCACTATCAGAGTATAGCTGGAAAGTGGGAGATATACTCTGAGTGTACGATAGGCAGGGAGGGGAGGAAGGAAGGTAGAGGGGAGCTACCCTCAGAAGTGCTGATGACATAATTCTAATCCTGCCAGGTGTGCTGTCGTTTCTTTGGCAATATCCAAATACGCGTGGTTGAGTCAACAGATGTTGGACAGCAGAGTACAAATCTTATCTAAACTCAACCTTGAGTCTTGAGTGTAAACTTTACATATTTCGCTTAGGATTACAAAAGATCTGAATGAAATCTTAGCTTAACTCTCTTAAAATTTACTGAGCCTGAAGGTTCTATGATATCATCTTCTGTTCTCTCATTTGCCCCCGTTGCTGACACCAGTTCACCCTACTTGTCGACAAGTCACCCTTACCCCATTCTCACGATGAGCTGATACCCCACTAACTTTAACTTTTCTTTGGCACTTTGGAAAACTTATTTGTCACTATTCTGTTGTACATGAAATTTTTTTTTAACATCTTTATTGGAGATAACTGCTTTACATTGCTGTGTTAGTTGCTGCTGTATAACAAAGTGAATCAGCTATACATATATATATATACATATATCCCCATATCCCCTCCCTCTTGTGTCTCCCTCCCACCCTCCCTATCCCACCCCTCTAGGTGGTCACAAAGCAAGAGCTGATCTCCCTGTGCTATGTACATGAAATCTTTAAGGAAAGAAGTCTCCCATAAAAAAACAGAAAGGCATGAATAAAATATTTTTAAAAGGTATAATGTATAAAATATTTTTAAAAGGTATAAGGTATTTTTAAAAGGTATAATGTCAATATCAGGATTACAAGGCAGCCTGGACCTTTCAGCTTGTCGCTTTACGTTCTGTGTGATACCCTCCCATTTAACCATTTGATGCCCAATACTGGAGAGTTTCTAGCAGGTGACTGGAGAGATGCCAAATAATAAAATTAAAAGACACATGAAAAGCTCCCAGAATAGATAATAAAAGCAGAATTAAGAGCGAAATGTGTAAACAAAGTTTAGAAGAGCTAAAGTATTTTGTGGTTATTGAAATATGATACCTCCACCACATTGATCATCATGGGTTCAACTATGGTTTCCGAAACAATACCATACTTTTTATGTTCAATACTTTAAGGATGACTTTTAAAGTTTAACTTACGATTACTCTTCTGAATTAATGTTTTATTCAAAACTCATGGGACTTCCCTGGTTGTCCGGTGGGTAAGACCGCGCTCCCAACATAGGGGGCCCTGGTTCGATCCCTGGTTGGGAACTAGATCCAGCATGCATGCCGCAACTAAAGATCCCGTGTGCGGCGACTAAGACCCAGTGCAGCCAAAATAAATAAATAATAAATAAATAAATATTAAAAAAACCCACAAAAGTTCATTATTTTAAAAATACGGCTTAAATGTATTCCATATTCTTGAATGTATATGTGTATATAATATATGCATCCTGATCTAGTAAGTATTCAACACTAAAGGTATTAGTCATTTAAATCACAGCACACATAATCATAGTCAAAAATATTTACATAAGTTTTTCCTTCAAATAAAGCCTGAAGATATTTGTGAATGTGTGTGTGTGTATGTATGTGTGTGTGTGTGCGTGCATGTGTGTGACTGCAGAATTGAATATACATATACATTCAAGTAATACCTTCATTACTACTAAGAATGTATGTAAATGATTAGTGGACCAGTGACAATTATTAAGAAACTAGAGTTCTGGAACTTATAAGGCTGTTCATGAACACCTGGACTGTTTTCCATGTTCCTTATTTTCACTCTGTCTTTTACAAAGAATGAAGCAATTTTCTAGGGTATTAAAAGTGAGATACCTTAGGGTTAATCTGGATGAAACCATAATTTGTGTCACCAGCACAAGAAAAAGGACAAATGGTATAAACGTGTGGCCTTCTCAAAGAAGAAAAAAGAAAATATCAACTTAGAAAGTACTCTCCACAAAGCACTTAAGAGTGTCTAAAATTAGGCACAACAGATAGCAAAGGAGTCAATTCTGAGTTAGTTTCACTATGTTTGTTGATTTTTACTTCCCATGAGCTATTTTGCCTCACATTTCACCATTGGGAACTAATTTATTTGAGTCTGATTTCATGACTGATCATGTCAGGTCGCAGTACTTGGATGACATTTTGCTGTAGGCTGGATCAAACCCCGTGCTATCAGATAACAACAGTGGGGCTCAGATCATTTTTCTGAGGGTGTTTGCTGTTCAAGCAGTAGACAGTCACAGCGGATTCAATCTCACTGGTTACATTAGGCTCAGAAACAGCCCCCGTGACTCTGGGATCTCTTCATCCCTCCTCATCTACCAGTGTCGCCAGCTAAGTCTTTCTGAAGAACAGATCTGCAGGTCACGCTCCCCTCTGAAACTTTCAATGGCTCCGCTAGTACAGACAAAATCGAGACTCTTTTAAGTGGAGTCTGAGGTCCCACTACCTGGCTCAAACCTACTTTGGAAACGTAATCACTCATCCCCCAAGTCCAGTCAGACAGAACCGCTCACCATTCCCTCATCTTGCCTTGAGTTTTCTTCTCTCTTTCTTTGCTCACATGGTTGCCTTTGCACTGGCATTGTTTCAAGTCCAACCTACCCACTTTTCAAGGTCAAAGGCCACTTCTCTTTCAGTCATTCGTTCATTATTCATTCATGGAGTAAATTCTGTTTAAGCAGTTCCTATATGCCAGGCACTGTGCTTGGCACTTTCTCTCTTAAACTGTTCTTACATTCCCAATTCCTCTAAGCTTAGCTGGAAACAATCTTGCTTTTCCCTGAATTCTGCTTGCACTCTGCCCTCAGTTAGGACCCTGACATATTCAGATTCAGAGACTCGCTTCATATATCACTGTAGGCCCACAGTACCTGACACATAGTAGGAACTCAATAAATTTCATGAATGGATCAGTCATTGGTTTAGTTACAGATGACTATATAAATACAAAGTAGCTTGCAAAATATAGATACCATATGTAATATATATTTTATATATTTATTTGTAAGATATTTATATAATTATATATAATATGTACATATGTAGGCATAAAGCACCGTATCAAAACAGGTAAAATACCTTACCTTCAAATTAAGCTTA
Organism: Lipotes vexillifer; assembly: GCF_000442215.2. NCBI lineage: Eukaryota > Metazoa > Chordata > Mammalia > Artiodactyla > Lipotidae > Lipotes > Lipotes vexillifer. The sequence continues at coordinate 491,438 of NW_006773723.1, forward strand.
ATATTTAAAAATTATATAAAATATTCAAGCAACCTAATTTTAAAAGGAAATACCTACTTTGTAGCAGTTTAAAATAGGAAAGCTGCAAGAGCTTAAAGAATGAAACTACACACATCTTTTCCAACTTAAAAATACCTTCTCTACCAGCATAACAAACAGCACGTCTAGAAATAAGTACACTGCAGATTGCTCATTCCCCTTTCATATTTTTAGAAGGGGGAGGGGAGAGATGGGGCTGGAGGAAGCGGTGGAGCAAAAGTTTCAGGTTTCAAATCTTTGAAAGTTTAATCCACCTGAAAACAAAGCTAGAGGTGCTATAGGAAACTTTAGCGCCAGTAATATCGGTAATATTTTCTGTGCTCTCAGCACAGAGGCATAGACCTGCTACAGCTTCTTTGACAGCGGACTCACTGGAACCCACACATCACAGCTGAGTGGAAGTGATTTTTCGCAGCTGCACCGTAAGCCTACCGGCGTCTCTCTGGATCTGCAGCCCCACCACCCTGGGACCAGTCACTGCAGGTCAGTGCGTCCCGTCTGCTCTCTGGGAAGGGGCACATGGTGGCACCACAAAGAGGTGAGGCGTCAGGGAAGGCTGTCTGCCCAGCGTGGATCTTGTCATCTGTCACTCTCTGAAAGGAGCCCCTGCCTTAGAGAAGGAAGCCAAGGTCTGCAAAAAGGACTCTCCGCTGACCATTCTACTCTTGTCTCCAACTCAACTTTTAGTCAGTTCTTGCGAAAGCTAGCTAAGCGGGGCATTTGCTGTTCAGTAAGGCAGAGACTAGAAGGTGCTCTCGTGAGGGTTATTTTAAATTCCCAATATTCCGATACTATGCCTTCCTTCTAGACAATAACGTAGAATTTGATCTGAATCTTCCAGATAAGCCTTGCTCAGAAAGCCACCTACTCAGTCATCAAACCAACAATGCTAACTGCAATTTACAATACGCATGTGCTAACAGTCTTATTACAGCACTTTCAATAATGCAGATTGAAAATTATTTCTGTCTTGGTGACTATGTCTCATTTTCATAAATACTTTAAAAAAATGATTTTACGGCCACCCTCACTTTATTATTCCATACATTCTAGGATTAGGAAAAGACATAAAGTAAAGAACTTCACAGAACACCTAACAGAGCCCCAGCAGATGTTGATATTTCAGGAAATCACAGCAGCAGCAGCAATAGGAACATTTGTAGTAGTAGCTCCTAGCCAGGCTGTTCTTTTGCAATCAAGAATCTTCTTGAAATTCATACCCTGGAACTCTAAAAAAAGGAATCCAATTTGTATCTACAATAATAGCATTCTCACAGACAAAAATATAGATATATCAGCAATCCTTTTTAAAAACACTTCTCTGGAACTAGCCATTTTCAGTAGCACTTATAATCTGGAGCTCAGAACAGGGAACAAGCTGGCCTGTCCAAGGGCAATTTTCTACCATTAACTCAATGCTAGAATCATCATGTCACTTTAAAAGCAGGATGATAAATACAGAGTCATAATTTTATAATATGGTATATATTATCACCACTTGATTGTGCATTTTGAATTTGCATTTTGAAAGGACTTGGTTTTGTTCATGATTGCAGCTCCAGCTTTGGACTGGCACATTATAGCCAATCAAGATAAATTTGTTGAATAAATGCTTGAATTGTTATAAAAGTAGATAAATTTTTTCCTCCTAATGATACATACATATGTATATATATTTATACACATATATAAATATATATTTTTATAATACTGAAATTTTCTTAAACATCGTGAGGCCAAGAGAGAATAATCACAGAGAAAAAGAAAGTTCAGTACAAGAGTAGACTTTGGCTGAACATCCATGTATACACATGGGAAAAGTAAGATACCAGCAGATTCTATAGCATTTTGCGTATATCACTGCCTGATAACATTTTTTTTTTTTTTTTTTTGCGGTACGTGGGCCTCTCACTGTTGTGGCCTCTCCCGTTGCGGAGCACAGGCTCCGGACGCGCAGGCTCAGCGGCCATGGCTCACGGGCCCAGCCGCTCCGCGGCATGTGGGATCTTCCCGGACCGGGGCACGAACCCGCGTCCCCTGCATCGGCAGGCAGACTCTCAACCACTGCGCCACCAGGGAAGCCCTGCCTGATAACATTTTATGTCTACATTGATCTTCTCTCCTGAACGATAAGCTCCTTGAGGATTCTTACTCATCTTAACCATAACAGAGAAATCCCATAAAATATTAGCAGGATGAATGGATGAAATAGAGAGCTGATTAATAAATTAATTAATAAGTAGCACCATCAAACAAAAGTTGCCAGTGTGTTGTATGAGACTTGTCAAATGATCTTTTTAGGACCCAAACTTACAAAGTTTAAAAGCAAGTTTCAAATTAATCACACTGATACCAAGAAGCTTAACTGCATGCCAGAACAAAGACCAACGCTATTAAAATAAATAAAACACCCTAAAATAAAATCCTCAATGTCCAGCACACAAAAGAGCCATCAGGCATACAAAGAAGTAGGAAAATACAGAAAAAAGTTAATCAATAAAAGCTGCCACAGAAACATGAGAGAAAGAGAGAATAAAATTAGCAGACAAGGATGTTAAACGTGCTCTATTTGTTCAAGAACATCAAATAAAACATGAACTTAAAAAGAAATGGGAGATTTAAAAAATGGAAATTTTAGAGATGAAAAACAAAATATCTGAAATGAAACTACAGTGGATGAGATCAACAGTAGATTATATTAGATACTATAGAAGAAAAGATCAGTCAACTTGAAGAAATAGCAACAGAAACTATCCAAAAGGAAGATAAAAAAGATATAAAAAACTTAAAAGAAATAAAAGAGTTGTATTGACCTGTAGGACAGTATAAAGCACTCTAATCAATGCAACTAATTGGAATTCCAAAAGGAGACGAGAGAGAGAAGCAGACAAAAGCATTTTCAAGGAATAATGGATCAATTTTTTCCAAATTTGATCAAAATTATAAACTCACAGACCCTCTCTTTTTACATTATGCCATCTCATAATATAACTGAACTTACATGACGTCTATCTCACACCAGACCCTGTTCTAACAGCTTCACAGGCAGTAAGCCACATAATCCTCACAACCTGAGCAGGGAGGAGCTCTAGTTAGCCCCATTTTACAGATAAGGACATTGACTCCCAGAAATATTAGTTAATGTGCTTGACCAAGCCCAACTCTTAAGTGGATCCACGACTCAAACCCTTGAGGTCTGGCTTTACTATCTAAGCTCTTAACCACTATACCGTGTGGCCTCTGTTCCATCTGTGCAAAGGACAGACATTAACATTTTAAGCCTCAAGCCTGAGCCAGAACTGCCCATTTTTATGCTAAACATGGTTTTAAAACACTTCAATTCAGTTGTGGTTTTTATAAATAATACCAAATTACCCCTTATCACTCAAGATCCAGAATTATGTCAATAAATGTGTGCAAATTCATATGTAAACTGACAAAAAGACCATGAACATGTTAGCATTTAAATCAGTGTGACCTGCCATTTAGCCATTGACTCAAATCAGCAGAAAAACTGTATGTGTCTGGAAGAGTGAGCACCTGTGATTTTCTGAAGTCATATTTAAAAAGAAAACCAATGGCCTTCAAATACCAGAGTTGTCAGCAGCTTGACTCCTAGTCGGAATCAGAGGGTTCTTGCTGACACATGTAGCCTCTGCTTGTCCTTTGTCACATATGTGCTTCCCCTGCAAACGGTCAGTGACTTGTCAGAATTGATCAGGAAGTCTAAGGTCATTCCTCCATGACGGACAGATCTGGACATGACATCGTCCCATTTCTGTTTCTGTGTCACATACCATATGAAAACTGATGTCCCCATCACCCTACTTACAGGATTAATAGCTGCATACAGTGATGATGAAATTTTTAAAGGTTAAAAAAATAAACAGGATAATTTCAACATTTAAGCATGTTTTAAACAAATATTTAATGATGCCGAGAGAAGGGTTGCCTTGTAAAAAGATGTAGAATCCTTTTTCCCTACGTACCAATAAAGCTGTCATACTTGTTTAGGAATGCAAACCATTAAACAACCAAATGTAGAAATAAGGAAGGAGGGGATTTGGGTAAAAGACCTGAGACCCTGATGGCTCTCAAGGCCACCAACTCATGAATCACAGGCTAGAATTCTGGAAGCATCTTTGTACCTTTCCAACGTATCTACCTTGAAATTTGGTAGAAGTTAGGATATGTGTTCCTTTTCAAAGACCATTATGTAAAAACCAGTGGGCATCTAAACACTTAGACTGTCCTATCTGGAAGAGAAAAATGCTGGAAAATTTTTATGACATTTGTAATAAGTCTGACACCATGGAAATATATTGAGACAACAATAACTATAATCTTATTGAGGAAGAGATAGGAAATCACTAACTGTGAACATGGTTATAAGCTATACATTTTATTATTGAAAGGAAAAAAGGGACAAAAAATGACACCCTGTGGACGATTGACATAAATCAGCCAGCAACACCCACGCTGCCCTCTCCTTAGGCTTCCTAACCCTCTTTCTTTCATTTCCTCACTGCCCCTGACTTCTCACATTGTCATCCTTGCTGGTCATTTCATTCACTCTTATAGATTTCACCACAAAATGCAGAGGAGAGAAGAGAATATTCCATTCTGCCTCAGCCCAGGACCCCGCCTCCATTCTCCCAGAATGTAGCCGTCATGTTCCATCTAGGTCTGCAGTTAGCCAGTGGTTATTTGGGGTGGGGGGAATTCCATGGGGCTTCCTGTGAGCAGCATGGTCCATTCCAGGCATGCAAGGTCCCTTGTAGGATGGCAGATGCAGGGTGTGGGCTAAGGGCCACTTGTATCTCTGTCTCAAAAGTATCACAGGTGGATTTTCCTTGGGTAACTGTAAAGGTAAATATGAGATATATTCCCTGAAGCGCCTACCTAAACTTCCAGTGGAGAGGCAGTGAGGGCAGGGTTACTCCTTCAAGGTCATTAATTACAGTTCCATCTGTTGTGCTACTATAATCATGCCCTAAATAGTCACAGGATGCAGTGGCTTCTAAATTACTAAATTAGTGTTGTATAATTTTGAAGCCACTGGGGCAGATTTTCAAGGAACTTCAACTCAGGACAAATGGTTTTGGTAGATTTTAGGACAATTACGGGTATACAACATATCCATCACTCAAAAATTAGATGAGGGCTTCCCTGGTGGCGCAGTGGTTGAGAGTCCGCCTGCCGATGCAGGGGACATGGGTTCGTGCCCCGGTCCGGGGGGATCCCACATGCCGCGGAGCGGCTGGGCCCGTGAGCCATGGCCGCTGAGCCTGCGCGTCCGGAGCCTGTGCTCCGCAACGGGAGAGGCCACGGCAGTGAGAGGCCCGCGTACCGCAAAAAAAAAAAAAAAAAAAAAATTTAGATGAAATGAGATTTAGAAGAATAAAAATTTGGACAGGGCATACGAATGTCATATGGGTGAGCTATGAACATTTATGATACTTGAGATGGTCCCGTGACTCACATTGTCTGTAAAATATCCTCCTCTGTCCCCACACTCAAATACCAACCACTTAAAACATAATAATAAATTGTTCATTGTAAAATTTTCATTATTAAGACACTATTAAGCAAAACACAGAGTACCTCCTCCTTAAACCATGTACGTGATAAATCAACTGTGCAGCAGATTCACATATTGTTCATTGTCTGTCAAGATATTAACAGTGTTGATTTCTAAAAAGAAGTCCCGAATTTTAAAAGCCAAACTGAGTTGATCAGCTAGGACAGATTGCTGCTTGTCTAAGTGACTTAGTTTGTGTGACAGAGCTACAAGCTGCCTTTGGGTTCACAAGTCCTTCAAAACCAAAGATCCATGTTAATGGAAACCTTTTCAGAATAAAGCACCCAACAGTCAGAGTTAAAGTTTTATTTATTGGCTTTGACCATCTACTTCTGTTATCAACCATAAGGGCCCATACACTTCATCAACCCCTAACAATAGCCGCAAGCTTGGACAATCTGTCTTGCATCTTCATTGGGTAAGACTTCAATGGAACTGCCTGGATTAAAGAGCAGCCCACGCATAAAATGGAAACTCATTAAAATAAACTTTCTCAAAGGGGGAAACTTCGCTTCCAATTGAACTCAACTGTTTTTATTTCAAAGATGAAAGGCCCATTACCCAGTCATACATTCATGTGCTCTTGGCCTAAGTGTTTTCTATTGGACGACTTTAACTTTGGGTCCCTTCCCATGTCTTTTTGGAGGCTTTAGAAACATAATAGGGATTCAGCCCTTACTGAGCCTGATTGGAACACAGTATCTGTGAACCTCTTAATAATACTTCAGACCTTTACGGTTTAATTTGCAATGGTGTCCCTTTTGTCTGCCTTACTGGCCTTTAATCTTAAGTGCAATACACCCAACGTTACATTTATTTGCAGAAAAGCACTGAATACCTAAGGATTTTTTAATGTGCCCATTAGAAATAGTGATTTTTAAAAACACACAGGTATGGTTATTTACATAACAGAATGCAAAGCTGAATGAATAGAAGGATGATGTCAAAGATGGTTGTTTACATGAAAACTGACTAATAGCTCTGAGCCTGAAAACTTCACCTTGAACTTATTATGAGCCTATTTTCAGTGAAAGAAACAACACAATAAAATGAAAAAGCCAAGAGAGTGGGAAAATCTCTGTTATGTGAAAATATCAGCCGTCCTATAAAGGAGTAATATAACCGGTATTAGCTGAAGCAAAGTATAATATTCTCAAAGCTTTAATTTTATATGAATGGCCATTAAATGAAGTGAACCACAATCACGGTTACTTAGATGCACAGAATATTCAGAGAATGTTAATGCTCAAAGCAATGAAAAAACATCCACACAATGGTTGTACACACATGCCATCAAAAGGAAATTAAGCTCCTTAAGATCGGTTGTGTGTCATTACATAATATTAACTCATACATCTTTGAGACCAAAATGTATGTCATGTGCATATTTTAAAAGATATATTAGTTAAATAAATATAGATCTCTTGTGATAAAAATATTCCTTTACATTATGTAATTATAAAACTATATGTGAATTTCAAATTTTATCATAATTAATAACTAGTATAATGGTCTCTGTGTAATGGAAGTGTTATATATATATATTTTTCAACAAAATTTTTCAGCAGAGTTTGCTAAAAGGCTCTCAATTATATTTTGAATTTAATCTACTTGTAAATTACTTCCAAATAGGTATCTTCCTTTATGCAAAAATGCATTGAAAATGAAATGTATAAATACATTTTTTTCTTTAAACAAAAATGATTAAAAACAAAACAGAAAATTAAAACCTAAAATAGTACAAAGTCACACACACACATAATCACAAATGACAAACTATAGAAAAACACTTGATTCTTACTGAGTTCTCAACCTGTAATGTCAATCTCAAACTTTTTTACATATTTGTTTTGTGGTTGTGTTTACTTTTAATAGAGAATGTATTAAAACTTCAACATTAATTTTAACTAACAACAATGAAACAAAACCTACCTTCACTGAAATTACAAACAACTCTGTCATTCACCCAGTTACACAACAGGCTCAAGTACAAGATAAACATCTGCACTAGCTGTTAAAAAAGCTCTAAGTGAATTCCGTGGCTTTGCTCAGCCAGGACCACATAGATATAGTGTTTCTCCACTCCGCTTTAAAACTACCTTAGTTTCTCTATTTTATTTTATATGGTTTTGGTCTTACCAGATCTATCCTATCATCAATATGAAAGAAACACATTAAAATAAGCAACAAGCTCTCAGGGAAAAATAGGTCTGTCTCTCTTTAAGCAAAACCAGCATATAAATGGAGGTGAAGGATGATGAAGAGATTCACATTTGTAATGCACAGCACTAGCAATAGGAATTTTTCAGTAGTGAACTCACTTGTTGAAATTTTCAGTTTTAAAAATATGTTACTTACAACTGTCCTTGAGTGTACCTAATATACAAAGTAAACATTTCATATTTATATTGTATTATTTCCTGTAAATGCTTCCATTTATTTCCTGTAAATGCTTTATCATGTTGTTCAAATAAGTACACAGAATCTGGATTGCTCCACTAAGAATGTTAATTCATAAAGATATGATTATTGTTAATTAGAAGCTGTTCTTACCTAAAAGGTTAACTTATGAAACTTGCATTCAATATAAACCATTTACAACTAAAACAAATAACAAAATGGGGGTATACAATGCTTTCTTGTTATCAGAAGGTTGAGTCATGAAAGTTCAGAAACTATGATTAATTTCTTATTGAACGAGGTTGGTCAAAGCTGTCATATAGCTTCCCACAGCTTTAAGGAAGGCCACTCTGTAAGTTCTTTTTTCTGGATGTGAAGTTCTTTTGTCATCTCAAGCAGCATAGCTAGTGTATAAATACAATGGAAAACTGCATGTTAGAAGCTACAGCCTCTCTAGACCATCCTTGCAAACAGAAAACAAGAACAGCCAAAACTGGTCCAGTATGTGCCAGACTTTACATGGCCCATCAGAGAAGTTCCCCCCAAACTTACCAGTGTTGAAAATCTTAACCACAAAAAATCACTGCTAACTCAAAGGAATTTTATTTTCATTTAAATAAAGTATATAAATGAGGAACAATATTTAACAAGTTATTAGATGATAAATAGCTTTAAAATTTTGGACATAAGAACATTATCTACTAAGGAAGATCTAATGTCATTTAAATGCTCTTACTTTTGCACTGAAATTGTTGTGTGTCAAAAATGAGATGAGACAGCACCTTTCCCCTTACATTTACACATGCTAATATTTGTCTGGGATGTTCTCAGTTTCCCTTTTTATGATGTCATCTTCTGATGCTCTCCTAGGAAAACAGGGATACCATAGTAGCAAATTTAAGAACAGCAAACAGATGATTTAAAGAATGTATAGACTGTTTGGAGCATGGGGGAGGGTAACTTAAAATTTTTTTTTGCCTTCTTTTTCTTTTTGCCTTAATCCTCTCATTTGGTTTAGAAACATAAGGCCCTGTTCACTTCATTTAAGCCCCACAATGACTGGAAGCCTGATCAATCTGTCTTGTGTCATCTTAGGGTGAAACTGCAATTGAGTGGAAGCAACAGATGAACAAAGGCCACATTCAAATCTGTAGCTCATTAAAATAACGTTAAAATAGAGTAAAACCCCAATTGTAAGTGAACTGTAGCTGGGTTTTTTTTCCTGCTAAATACATTTGATTAATAAACTATACAATCATTAGCCCTGAATCAGTGTTCTTTAAAGTAACTTTAAATAAATGTCTTGATCTTTTTAAAAATTTGAACATTTTGAAAAACATGTTAGAAATAAGCTTTCAGCAAAGCACTAAATGAGATAACATCTTAGCATGTTCCAAAGGCACATCCCATCAAGACATCATTCTTGAAGATTCTATACAGTATGTGAAGGAATCATTAATTTAACGGTTCCAGCTCTCAATTCCTATGATTCTATAATGATACATCAGAGGGGGTGTTTCTATAAACAAATGCCCAAATTGATCGTCTATGTAACAATTTGCTATCCAAATGCCCAATAAGTAAGCTTTGTAGAACTTTTGTGAGTTTTAAGTAACCCAGAAATTCAGTAGAGGTATACATAAGTAAACATACCGTCTCTGGAGATTTGTTTTCAATTTGATCCTGTGGATTCTGGCCTGTACCGAATTCAGGGCTGAGATGTTTATAACACATTTGATAAGGGATAGTCAGGGTTTGAGACAGTCAAATTATAGTTGGGAATACATGTGTCTATTCTTATGTAGGTCTGATGGGTTTTTGATAAAAGGCATATTCACATGTCCTAGAAACTGCTTAGGCAATCTGGAGATATCGATTAAAATTTAAAGAGGCATAAACTCTTCAACCCCAAAAGCCTCATCTCTAGGAAAATCTATTCCAGAGAAATAAAAGCATCAATATGAAATCATATGTAATCAAAGATATTTAGTGCAGAATTGTTTCTTCAGGGAAAAAAAGAAAAAAAAGACTGAAAAAAAATCTAGAAAGAATAAATGCTGGAGAGGGTGTGGAGAAAAGGGAACACTCTTGCACTGCTGGTGGGAATGTGAATTGGTACAGCCACTATGGAGAACAGTATGGAGGTTCCTTAAAAAACTAAAAACAGAACTACCATATGACCCAGCAATCCCACTACTGGGCATATACCCTGAGAAAACCATAATTCAAAAAGAGTCAGGTACCAAAAATGTTCATTGCAGCTCTATTTACAATAGCCAGGACATGGAAGCAACCTAAGCGTCCATCATCGCATGAATGGATAAAGAAGATGTGGCAGATATATACAATGGAATATTACTCAGCCATAAAAAGAAACGAAATTGAGTTATTTGTAGTGAGGTGGATGGACCTACAGTCTGTCATACAGAGTGAAGTAAGTCAGAAAGAGAAAAACAAATACTGTACGCTACACATATATATGGAATCTAAGGGAAAAAAAGGTCATGAAGAACCTAGGGGTAAGACAGGAATAAAGACACAGACCTACTAGAGAATGGACTTGAGGATATGGGGAGGGGGAAGGGTAAGCTGTGACAAAGTGAGAGAGTGGCATGGACATATATACACTACCAAACGTAAAATTGATAGCTAGTGGGAAGCAGCCGCATAGCACAGGGAGTCAGCTCAGTGCTTTGTGACCACCAAGAGGGGTGGGATAGGGAGGGTGGGAGGGAGGCAGACTCAAGAGGGAAGAGATATGGGAACATATGTATATGTATAACTGATTCACTTTGTTATAAACCAGAAACTAACACACCATTGTAAAGCAATTATACCCCAATAAAGATGTTAAAAAAAAAAAAAAAGAGTTCGGTATGCTAGGTTAAATGTAAACAACTTATTTAAAAAAAAAAAAAGACTGAAAAAAGGAGAAAAACTATAGATCATCCATCCTATGGAATAGGACACACCTTTAAAAGAACGTGTTAGAGTCATACCAGCGGGCCAGAAAAATTTTCCATGATGTACTCTTGAATGAAAAGATGCAGAGAACACACTTAAAAAACAACTAACACTAGCAAACTCCCTATTCACGCTTCTGTGCACAGCCACAGGTTTCCTCTGATTATATGCTCTTGGAGCAAGGTTTGAAAGCCTACATCACCGGTTGTTATATAAAGAGTATGCAAGGGTGCTGGAGGAGGGGGGGCACAAGTAGGAGATGGGGGTGGAGAGTTGGCTGATAACAAGAATTATTGTTTAAAAGGTCCTCAATGAAAACAGCATATTATTCCAATATATCGGATTTTAAAAATAAGCATGTAATATGTATATAATCAGATTAAAGCCACTTTCATGAATAAAGAAGAGATGGCTGAGAAGCAAATGTAGCCGGAAGCTTTTCAGGTCATGTATAGCTTTGCTGGTCAATTCCTAGCTTCTCCTTATGCTTGCTCTATAATTTGGGAGAAATCACTGAATTACTCCAAGCCTCCATTTTCCACTTCTATGCAAAGTGAGGTAATGATCAAGTGGGCATTGAATGATATCATGTATTTAAAACAGAAGAGAGAATGACCTCAGGACACCCTCAACACCTTGTGATTCTGAAACCCCTCACCACACTCTGGCCCTGGGGTTTAGGGCGGTGGCCTCCTTGCTCACAGGGCTGTCTGGGTTCAAGCTAAAGCAGCTACTAAATGGCTGTCAGACATGTATACACAAAACTGCAGGCTCAGGGCCCACAGATCCGAGAAAGGAAAGCAGGGAGCGAGCAAGAAAGGTAGGGAAGTGGGGCAGGGATGGAAGAGTGACTAACTTCTTAGGTATCTTCTTGGTGATGAGAATAGAAAACCATGAATTCCTTAGTTCAGTACAGCGATAGAGCGGAAAGCCTCTCAGTGTTCAACCCTGGGTCCTGATGGTCTACTGGCATCTCTCCTTCGCTCACTGGCCCACCAAGGGCACCCTCTGCCTACAGAAACAGGAACTCACAAGCTCTGCTCACCACCACTGCATGCTGTCCTGGTGGGTGCCGGATCAAAGCGATCCGAGCAATCACGAAGGAAACAGACGGTACGTTTCATGGATATCTGGTCCCCTTGTGACAATCTGACTGACATTTTTTAATTAAACTGGCCCACTGGAGTTTAATTAAGGTGTTGTCTTCTTGAGGTGAAACTAAAGAAAAAATAGATCCCTTTTACGGAACAAACATGTAGGATAAGAAACCTTCTTTCAGTCCTCTGATCTTTAGAAGAAAAGGAAAACCCAAAAACCTCCATTGTTTCTCTTATTCCTTAACCTTTTCACTTGTCAATTAGCAAAGTTGTTTCAGAAGTGATTTAAAAAGAACCAAAGATCAGCCCCATAGCATTCCATGTATCTTAGAAACTATGGAGACTGAATATGTATTTGGGGGGATCAGAAAGTCCTGCATTTGGAGGCAATTTCATAGAAACCAGCTTAGAAAATATGTGTTCACTGACCCTATAATGACACAAGCTCCGTAAAACACTTTGAATACCACGAGGAAGCTCACAATCTAAAAAAAAGTACATAAAACAACTTTTGATTTTGAAAAGAGCACTGGCCTTGGAGTCAGGAGAGCTGACTTTGGCTTAAGCCTTACTGTTTCCTGGCTCTGTGACCTTGAGTAAGTTACCTAACTTCTCTGAACATCAGCTGCCTAGTTCGTAAGGAGGGTGGTGGTGAAGATGAAATGGGCTGAGGAAGTGGAAGGCTGTGTAAACTGTGTGGTGCTGTACGAATGCAGGGAGTTATCATTATTGTTTGGGAAATAGAGATCAAGGGTATTTAAAAACAATTTTCTTTGGGAAAGGCAGATCTTTCTTACAGATCTTCCTTGATTTACGATGGGATTATGTTCTGATAAACCCATCATAAACTGAAAATATCGTAAGTCAAAAATGCATTTTTTACATCTAACCCACCAGTCATCACAGCTTAGCTGAGCCCACCTTAAACGTGCTCAGAACACTTACATTAGCCTATAGTTGGGCAAAATCCTCTAACATAAAGCCAATTTTATAATAAAATGTTGAATATCTCATGTAATTCACTGAATACTGTACTGAAAGTGAAAAACAGAATGGTTGTCCGGGTACAGAATGGCTATAAGTGTATCTGTTGTTTACCCCCGTGATTGTGGGGCTGGCTGGAGCCTGCAGCTCGCTACTGCTGTCCAGCATCAGGAGGGAGGATCCTATCACCTATCGCTAGCCCAGGAAAAGGTCAAAATTCAAAATTCAAGTAGAGTTTCTACGGAATGTGTTATCACTTTCGCACTATTGTCAAGTCAAAAAATCATAGGTTGAACCATCGTAAAACACAGACTGTCTGTACATAGGAACAGATGAAAACACCTGCGGCTTTAGAGTCAGACAGACGTACACTTGTGTCTTGAGTGAGCCACTCACTTAGTAGCTGTATTTTAATGAGATAAATGGAATAAAAGTATACGGTCAGCCTGTGTTTGATTCAATGCAGTGTATCCATTCATTTGCTCATTCAAACATCATTTTTGGCACACCACTGCATCTGGAGAGTTTCTGCTCTCTTTGAAATGGGGGAAATAATACCCATATTCACTGCCCTGAGGATCAAAGACTTAAATGAACTTACAGTGGCAGGTACAGTTCCTGATTTACAGTAGGAGCTCAATAAATGGCAGGTTTCATTTGATTATTACATGATTAAGAACAAAGAAACAAACAAAGATCCCTAGTACAGCCAATTTGATTTTTTCCTCAATCTGAGAAATTATCCAGATTTGAAATAACATCCTTGAATTTTTACACACTTTTGTAACTTAGGATCATCTGTGTGACAGACACTGTTGAACCCCTTCTTATTCCTTCTCACTATTTCTGCATGCTCCCCACCTTCTGAATTTTAATCTGGTGTTTCCGATGGCCAGGCCTGCAGCTCTTCAGAGGACAACTCTGAGGCTGCCGGGAACACTTGACTGCAGGTGTAAAAAGTGGGAAGGGGCTTCCCTGGTGGCGCAGTGGTTGGGAGTCCGCCTGCCGATGCGGGGGACGCGGGTTCGTGCCCAGGTCCGGGAGGATCCTACGTGCCACGGAGCGGCTGGGCCCGCGCATCCGGAGCCTGTGCTCCGCGGTGGGAGAGGCCACGGCAGTGAGAGGCCCGTGTACCGCAAAAAAAAAAAAAAGTGGTAAGGACCTGTGGGTCTGTGACCCTCTTACACACCCTGTGACTGTCAACCAGTGATTATGGGGTGATGGATTATGAACCTTCAACACATATAATTCATATTCCAGAGATCTTCTGTAGGACTAGGCTGAAGCCCACCCTCTGGGAGATTCTGTCTGAGATCTGCCTCTTTCCTCGGTTTCCTCCCCTCCCTGTCTGGTTTTCCCTTTCCCTGAAGGTCTCCCCTGGGAGTTCCTGCACAGGAGTTCTGCTTCTAAGGACACTGATCTAAGAAAATATGCTGTTTACAAAGTCTCTTGTAATTTATTTTACTTAATTTTGAAGCCTAAATTCTCATACCTCTTATTTCTTTTAAATAATGTATGTAATAGTTCACCATTTCTTTTGGCTGACTAGGTTTCCTAATGACATAACTCTGAGCCTTCACAGCTTTCCTTAAATTATTTGTTCTTCACAAATTATTTTCTGTTCACTTGAGCTCTTTTAATGTATATATAACCAATGAACCAATTTTCATGATAATTCCCATGAATCAGGTCTTCACACAATACATACATTGATCATAAGAGTAAATGACACAAAGGACCTGACTTCATGAAAAGAATAATTATGAAGATTCCAACATCAAAGTGACTGCTTCTGTCCCATTCGTTCATTCTTCTCAACTGAAAAGGACCACAGGAAACAGTTGACCAAGTAGAAATCTTTAGGCAAAGATTATGCTAATATACTTGCCAACAGAGTCAGGGAAAGTCAGTCTAGAAAGACCAATGAGAGCAAAGTCTTTTTGCACTAAAAGATGTAAAACTAATAATCAAGGTTCATGGCCAGGGCAAAGTGATTTGCCAATGCTAAGACAGAATTCCAAAGGTATCTTCCATTTCAAAACACAGAAAATTAAGCAAGAATGTACTGCTTTAATCACAGTTGGATTCTAACTTTTGAAGAAGCATGGCTAATTTGAAATGTATCTGAATATTTAACCAAAGTATGAAGCAAGAACATTTAAATGATCCTCTTTCATTGTCATCATTATCTCTTCATCCTCTCATTCACCACCACAACGCAGAAGTTATGCTTGCCACTCATGCAGACAAGAGGGTCATAAGTCTTGCGTTGAGCATGCAGTACCTGCTGTGGTACATATTCTTTTGCTAATGAGCATGCATAACTCTTCATCCTCAAGGAACTGTCTCTGCACATAAAAGGATACATAATTTTTATAATGCTGAAAAGAAGTAAATACAGCTCATTGAGTTTTCTATGGAAGGATTTGGAGAGTATAATTATCATTCATTGCCAGTATCTCCAGGCAGTAGGTTGGTTCCTTTCTAAACTAGGGCCATGTTTAAGTTTTTCTATCATACAAGCAAGTTACCAAGCATGGTGTTCCTAAGTAGAATGTGAAAACAAATCTTAGATCCTCTTGCTGCTTTTGGTGGCCAGCACCTGCAGCTCTTTTCTGGAGTGCAAGTCGTAGGCTATTGGAGCCACTTGGTCCCATGCAGTGAGCGGAAAGTGCCTAGATCTTAAAAAGATCCTTCCCCACACTCTGTTAGCCCCTTGACTCTGTTGAGAAAAAGTCTAAGATATAATTCCCATCAACAATATAGATGTGTAAAAGACATTTTTCTTCCGGCTGTATTCAAATTTTAAGTTATTTGTGGAGTAGGAGAAAAGCATTATATTCTCTCATAATATATAGGAAGTGCTCTGCAAAGAAACTGACACATACCAAATGTTCAGTAAATGTTAGGTGCTATTATTGCAATTACTACTATCATTAAGAAAAAGTCCAGAAAATTATCACACACTTCTAGAAAAATCGGGAAAACAAGTGAAATTCAATTTCAAAATGTTTAGGGAATTTCTGCTATTTCCCAAGTTCTTCAAAATACAATAGTAGAAAAGGTCTGTTAAGAGAGAAAATTTCACAATAGGAATTCTAGCTCAACAGCAATCAGACTGAGGAAAGAAACCCACACAATGTAGTCAAAGAGAAGCTGAAAGATAACAACTAATTTAAAGATATATGCTCAGATGGCTTTATGTTATTTGGTACATCAAAGCAAAGGGAAAACTGCCTGTGCTAAGTACTTCATTACTTGACCAGAACACACGCGCACGCACACACACACACACACACACACATACACACACACACACACACACATACACAGAGGCAGTCCTCACTTTGCACTGTAGTTCAGAACTGTAAAGATAACTATATAACCAAAACTGTACAAAACAGTCTTGATAATCAATGGGAAAAACGTTCTGAACAGACAAAGCAAGCCTCAGAACCAGACTCCAATATTACACTGATTGTGGAATTAATTATAAGACAGGGAATTAAAAATTACTGTGCTGAATGTATTAATGGCTCTAATAGAAAAATATACAGCACTTAAGAAGAGATGCATAATGTAGACAGAGAGATGAAAACTTTAAGGAAGAATCAAAAGGAATCAAAAGGAAGAATCAAAATAGTGTAACAGAAACAAAGAATGCTTTTGATGGGCTCATCTATAGACTGGATGCAGCCAAGGAAAGAATCAGTGAGCTTAAAGAGAGTTCAATGGAACTCACGAGACTGAGATGCAAACGAAAAGAATGAAAAAAAACAAACAGAATAAAGCATCCAAGATTTGTGGGACGATATCAAAATATGTAACAAATGCATAATTGGAATAACAGAGGAAAAGAGAGAACAAAACAGAAAAAATATTTGATGTAATAATGACTAAGAATTTTCTAAATTAATGACACCAAGCCACATATGCAGGAAGCTCAAAAAGCATCAAGCAGTGATCAAAATTCCATACCTAGGCACATCATATTCAAACTGCAGAAAACCAAAGTCTTGAAAGAAATCAGAGGAGAAAAAATTCTTACCTAAAGGTGAACAAGGATAAGAATTATAGCAGAATTCTCTTCATGCAAGCAGGAAGAGAGTGGACTGAAATATTTAGTGTTGAAAAAAACCCTTCATGCACCAAAATTATCCCTCAAAAGTAAAGGAGATATAATGATTTTCTCAGACAAACAAAAACTGAGGGAATTCATCACCAGCCAACCTGCCCTGCAAGAAATGTTAAAATAATTTCTCCAGGGAATAGAGACACAGACGTAGAGGATGGACGTGGGGACACAGCAGGGGAAGGGGAGGGTGGGATGGCTTGGGAGATTAGGACTGGCATATATACACTACCATGTGTAAGGCGGACAGCTAGTAGGAAGCTGCTGTATAGCACGGGGAGCTCAGCGCGGCACTCTGTGATGACCTAGATGGGCGGGATGGGGGTGGTGGTGGGAGGGAGGTCTAAGAGGGACGAGATATAGGGGATACATAGAGCTGATTCACTTGGGTGTACAGCAGGAACGAACACAACATTGTAAAGCAATTATACTCCAGTTTCAAAAAAAAAAAAGAATTTCTTCAGGGAAAAGGAGAAAGTTATAGGTCAACAACGTGGTCCTACATAAAGAAGGGAGAGGTCAGTGGTGAAGGACTGGCATGTTCTCCACAGGACAGAGAACAAGGCAAGGACATCCCCCTCACCGCTTCCATGTAATATCACGGTGGAAACCCTGGCCTGTGTGACAAGACCATGGAAGAAAATAACAGGTATGCAGACTGGGACAGTCAGAGAGGAAGGAAGGAATAAAGCTCTTTATTTGTAGATGACATGATGTTTTATGCACAAATCCCAGAGAATCAAACAAAACAATCCTGAACAAATAATCACTCATAGCAAGGTTACATATTACAAGAGTAATGTGCAAAGGGCAAATGCTTCCCAATATACCAGCATTGAAAACTGGAGACGGAAACAAAAACACAATACAATTTACAATAGCACCAAAAATGAAATATTTAGGTATAAATCTAACAAAATATGTACAGGATCTATATGCAGAAAACTACAAAACTCTGATAAAAGAAATTCAAGATTTAAATAAATAGAGATAGTCCATGATAATAGATTAGAAGACTCAATACTGTTATAAGACATCAATTCTTTTTCAACTCATCTATATATTCAACACACTCCCAATTAAAATTCCAGCAATCTATTTTGTATTGATAGATATCAACAAAGAGATGAATTAATATAAACTTTCTAACCTTCTAAAACTGATGTACTGATCAGATATTACCATTATTCCCACAGAAGATCTATGATGATGAAAACTAGAAAACTATGTGTTTGGCTAAATTGAATTGTAATTCTAAAAAATAACTTATGACCAGAAATTACGTTTTGTACTATTTCAATTTATTTTTTTAAACATCTTTTTCAGACTATAATTGCGTTTAATTAGTGTGTTAGTTTCTGCTTTATAACAAAGTAAATCAGCTATATGAATCTATATATCCCCATATCTCCTCCCTCTTACGTCTCCCTCCCATCCTCCCTATTTCACCCCTCTATGTGGACACAAAGCACAGAGCTGATTGCCATGTTCTATGCGACTGCTTCCCACTAGCTATCTATTTTACATTTGGTAGTGTATATATGTCCATGCCACTCTCTCACTTCATCCCAGCTTACTCTTCCTCCTCCCCGTATCCTCAAGTCCGTTCTCTACGTCTGGGTCTTTATTCCTGTCCTGCCCCTAGGTTCTTCAGACCATTTTTTTTTTTAAGATTCCATATATATGTGTTAGCATACGGCACTTGTTTTTCCCTTTCTGACTTACTTCACTCTGTATGACAGACTCTAGGTCCATCCACCTCACTACAAATAACTCAATTTCGTTTCTTTTTATAGCTGAGTAATATTCCACTGTATATATGTGCCACAACTCCTTTATCCATTCATCTGTCGATGGACACCCAGGTTGCTTCCATGTCCTGGCTATTGTAAACAGAGCTGCAATGAACACTGTGGTATACGACTCTTTTTGAATTATGGTTTTCTCAGGGTATATGCCCAGTAGTGGGATTGCTGGGTCATATGGTAGTTCCACTTTTAGCTTTTTAATGAAAATCCATACTGTTCTCCATAGTGACCGTATCAATTTACCTTCCCACCAAGAGTGCAGGAGGGTTCCCTTTTCTCCACAGCCTCTGCAGCATTTATCGTTTGTAGATTTTTGGATGATGGCCATTCTGACTGGTGTGAGGTGATACCTCATTGTAGTTTTGATTTGCATTTCTCTAATGATTAGTGATGTTGAGCATCCTTTCATGTGTTTGTTGGCAACCTGTATATCTTCTTTGAAGAAATGTCTATTTAGGTCTTCTGCCCATTTTTGGATTCGATTACTTGTTTTTTTGATATTCAGCTGCATGAACTGTTTGTAAATTTTGGAGATTAATCCTTTGTCACTTGCTTCATTTGCAAATATTTTCACCCATTCTGAGGGTGGTCATTTTGTCTTGTTTATGGTTTCCTTTGCTGTGCAAAACCTTTGAAGTTTCATTAGGTCCCATTTGTTTATTTTTGTTTTTATTGACATTTCTCCAGGAGGTGGGTCAAAAAGGATCTTGCTGTGATTTATGTCATAGAGTGTTCTGCCTACGTTTCCTCCAAGAGTTTGATAGTGTCTGGCCTTACATTCAGGTCTTTAATCCATTTTGAGTTTATTTTTGTGTATGGTGTTAGGGAGTGTTCTAATTTCATTCTTTTATATGCAGCTGTCCAGTTTGCCCAAAACCACTTATTGAAGAGGCTGTCTTTTCTCCATTGTATATTGTTGCCTCCTTTATCAAAAATAAGGTGACCATATGTGCGTGGGTTTATCTCTGGGCTTTCAATCCTGTTCCATTGATCTCTATTTCTGCTTTTGTGCCAGTATCATACTGTCTTGATTACTGTAGCTTTGCAGTATAATCTGAAGTCCAGGAGCCTGATTCCTCCAGCTTCGTTTTTCTTTCTCAAGATTGCTTTGGCTATTCAAGATCTTTTGTGTTTCCATACAAATTGTGAAATTTTTTGTTCTAGTTCTGTGAAAAATGCCATTGGTAGTTTGATAGGGATTGCACTGAATCTGTAGATTGCTTTGGGTAATGGAGTCACTTTACAATGTTGATGCTTCCAATCCAAGAACACGGTATATCTCTCCATCTGCTTCTACCGTCTTTAATTTATTCATCAGTGTCTTATAGTTTTCTGCATACAGGTCTTTTGTCTTCTTAGGTCGGTTTATTCCTAGGTATTTTATTCTTTTTGTTGCAATGGTAAATGGGAGTGTTTCCTTAATTTCTCTTTCACATGTTTCATCTTGAGTGTATAGGACTGAAAGAAATTTCTGTGCATTAATTTTGTATCCTGCTACTTTACCAAATTCATTTATTAGCTCTAGTAGTTTTCTGGTAGCATCTTTAGGATTCCCTATGTATAGTATTATGTCATCTACAAACAGTGACAGCTTTACTTCTTTTCCTTTTGGATTCCTTTTATTTCTTTTTCCTCTCTGACTGCTGTGGCTAAAACTTCCAAAACTATGTTGAATAACTGTGGCGAGAGTGAACAACCTTGTCTTGTTCCTGATCTTAGTGGAAATGCTTTCAGTTTTTCACCATTGAGAACGATGTTGCCTGTGGGTTTGTCATATATGGCATTTATTATGTTGAGGTAAGTTTCCTCTATGCCTACTTTCTCGAAGGTTTTCTTATCATAAATGGCTGTTGAATTTTATCAAAAGCTTTTTCTGCATCTATTGAGATGATCATACAGTTTTTCTCCTTCAGTTTGTTAATACGGCTTATGACATTGATTTATTTGCATATATTGAAGAATCCTTGCATTCCTGGGATAAATTTCACTTGATCATGGTGTATGACCCTTTTAATGTGCTGTTGGATTCTGTTTGCTAGTATTTTGTTGAGGATTTTTGCATCTATGTTCATCAGAGATAGTGGCCTGTAGTTTTCTTTTTTGTGACATCTTTGTCTGGTTTTGGTATCAGGGTGATGGTGGCCTCATAGAATGAGTTTGGGAGTGTTCCTCCCTCTGCTACATTTTGGAAGAGTTTGAGAACGATAGGTGTTAGCTTTTCTTTAAATGCTTGACAGAACTCGCCTGTGAAGCCATCTGGTGCTGGGCTTTTGCTTGGTGGTAGATTTTTAATCACAGTTTCAATTTCAGTGCTTGTGACTGGTTTGTTTATATTTTCTATTTTTTCCTGGTTCAGTCTCAGAAGGTTGTGCTCTTCTAAGAATTTGTCCATTTTTTCCAGGTTGTCCATTTTATTGGCATATAGCTGCTTGCAGTAATCTCTCATGTTCCTTGTATTTCTGCAGTGTAAGTTGTTACCTCTTTTTCATTTCTAATTCTATTGATTTGCGTCTTCTCCCTTTTTTTCTTGATGAGTCTGGCTAATGGTTTATCAATTTTGTTTATCTTCTCAAAGAACCAACTTTTAGTTTTACTGATCTTTGGTACTGTTTGCTTCATTTCTTTTTCATTTATTTCTTATCTCATCTTTATGATTTCTTTCCTTCTGCTAACTTTGGGGATCTTTTGTTCATCTTTCTCTAATGGGTTTAAGTGTAAGGTTAGGTTGTTTATTAGAGATGTTTCTTGTTTCTTGAGGTAGGACTGTATTGCTATAAACTTCCCTATTAGAACTGCTTTTGCTGCATCCCATAGGTTTTGGGTCATTGTGTTTTCATTGTCATTTGTTTCTAGGTACTTTTTGATTTCCTCTTTGATTTCTTCAGTGATCTCTTGGTTATTTAGAAGTGCATTGTTTAGCCTCCATGTGTTTGTATTTTTTACAGGTTTTTTTTCCTGTAATTGATATCTAATCTCATAGTGTTGTGGTCGGAAAAGATACTTGGTATGATTTCAATTTTCTTGAATTTACCAAGGCTTTATTTGTGACCCAGGATAAGATCTCTCCTGGAGAATATTCCATGAGCACTTGAGAAGAAAGAGTATTCTGTTGTTTTTGGATGGAATGTCCTATAAATATCAATTAAGTCCATCTTGCTTAATGTATCATTTAAAGGTTGTGTTTCCGTATTTAGTTTCATTTTGGATGACCTGTCCATTGGAGAAAGTGGTGTGTTAAAGTCCCCCACTATGATTGTGTTACTGTCGATTTCCTCTTTTATGGCTGTTAGCATTTGCCTTATGTATTGAGGTGCCCCTATGTTATTTATTGGGTGCATGAATATTTACAATTGTTATATCTTCTTGGATTAATCCTTTGATCATTATGTAGTGTCCTTCTTTGTCTCTTGTAATAGTCTTAATTTTAAAGGCTATTTTGTCTGATATGAGAACTGCTACTCTAGCTTTCTTTTGATTTCCATTTGCATGGAATATCTTTTTCCATCCCCTCACTTTCAGTCTGTAGGTGTCCCTGGGTCTGAAGTGGGTGTCTTGTAGACAGCATATATATGGGTCTTGTTTGTGTACCCATACAGCCAGTCTATGTCTTTCGGTTGGAGCATTTAATCCGTTTACATTTAAGGTAGTTATCGATATGTATGCTCCTATTACCATTTTCTTATTGTTTTGGGTTTGCTATTGTAAGTCTTTTCCTTCTCTTGTGTTTCCTGCCTAGAGAAGTTCCTTTAGCGTTTGTTGTAAAGCTCGTTTGGTAGTGCTGAATTCTCTTAGCTTTTGCTTTTCTGTAAAGGTTTTAATTTCTCTGTTGAATCTGAATGAGATCCTTGCTGGGTAGAGTAATCTTGGTTGTAGGTTTTTCCCTTTCATCACTTTAAATATGTCCTGCCACTCCCTTCTGGCTTGCAGCATTTCTGCTGAAAGATCAGCTGTTAATCTTATGGGGATTCCCTTGTATGATATTTGCTGTTTTTCCCTTGCTGCTTTTAATATTTTCTCTTTGTATTTAATTTTTGATAGTTTGATTAACATGTGTCTTGGCATGTTTCTCCTTGGATTTATCCTGTATGGGACTCTGTGTGCTTGCTGGACTTGATTGACTATTTCCTTTCCCATATTAGGGAAGTTTTCAACTATAATCACTTCAAATATTTTCTCAGTCTGTTTCTTTTTCTCTTCTTCTTCTGGGACCTCTATAATTCGAATGTTGGTGCATTTAACGTTGTCCCAGAGGTCTCTGAGAGTGTCCTCAATTCTTTTCATTATTTTTTCTTTATTCTGCTCTGCGGTAGTTATTTCCACTATTTCATCTTCCAGGTCACTTATCCATTCCTCTGCCTCAGTTATTCTGCTATTGATTCCTTCCAGAGAATTTTAAATTTCATTTATTGTGTTGTTCATCATTGTTTGTTTGCTCTTTAGTTCTTCTAGGTCCTTTTTAAACGTTTCTTGTATTTTCTCCATTCTATTTCCAAGATTTTGGATCACCTTTACTATCATTACTCTGAATTCTTTTTCAGATAGACTGCCTATTTCCTCTTCATTTGTTTGGTCTGGTGGGTTTTGCCTTGCACCTTAATCTGCTGTGTGTTTCTTTGCCTTCTCATTTTGCTTAACTTACTGTATTTGGGGGTCTCCTTTTCACAGGCTGCAGGTTCATAGTTCCCATAGTTTTTGGTGTCTTCCCACAGTGGCTAAGCTTGGTTGAGTGGGTTGTGTAGGCTTCCTGGTGGAGGGGACTGGTGCCTGTGTTTTGGTGGATAGGATGAATCTTGTCTTTCTGGTGGGCAGGACCACGTCCGGTAGTGTGTTTAGGGGTGTCTGTGACCTTATTATGATTTTAGGCAGCCTCTCTGCTAATGGGTGGGGTTGTGTTCCTGTCTTGCTAGTTGTTTGGCATAGAGTTTCCAGCACTGTAGCTTGCTGGTCATTGAGTGGGGCTGGGTCGTGGCATTGAGATGGAGATCTCTGGGAGACCTTTCACCGTATGTTATTACGTGGAGCTGGCAGGTCTCTGGTTGACCACTGTCCTTAATTTGGCTCTCCCACCTCAGATGCACAGGCCTGACACCTGGCCGGAGCACCAAGACGCTGTCAGCCACACGGCTAAATCTCCCAAGTCCATCCAATTCATTCCTGTTTCATGCTGAGCATGCAGCATGACTCCTGTAATGGACTTTTCAGCCCACTGATTGAATCCAGCAAGTGTTTGAGAGTTGATCTGTGTACACCAAAATGTTGACAGTGGTTATACGAAAATTCTGGAGTGAGGAGAATCTTCTCAGTCTAAAATTATAATGGGAAACCCACCAAATAAGAAGATGAATGGATTCGACCTCAAGTAGCTGTAATATTTCTCTTAGCTCCCTTTGTGCTGAGGATGCATTGGCAGAGGCACAAGGGAACCTTCTGAGGTGATCGTCCTTTTCCATATGTTGACAGGGGTTTAAGATCTGTCCATTTCACAATAAGTAAATTATATTTCAATTTCAAAAAACTCAGCCATGAAACTTTCTGATCCTTTTCGGTCTCTTTCTCAATCCAGTCTTAAGAAAGCACATAAAATAATACTTAAAAATTCCCTCTGAGAGTGTGGACAGGTTTCCCCTGCTCACTTGGATCTCCAGGAACCTGATGAGCTTCCAGGCCTGATCCTCTGCCCACTGAGGCCCCCTCCAGCCACGCGGGTCCTCCAAACTCCGGAACTCCACACTGCAGAGGCCCTCCTTTCCACATGCTGCCTCTCCCCTTCTGCTGTACTACGTCAATTTAAATCTAATTTCCAAAAGCTTAGTTCACATTAAGACCCTGGATAAACATTACACTGAGTTCATTAACAGGTAGCTATTGAATAACTGGGTATTTCTTTTTTATTTTTAAACAAAGACAATTTTCTAAAAGTCTTTATTGAATGGCATCTGTTTTATGATTTGGTTTTTGTCCACAAGACATGTGGGATCTTAGCTCCCCGATCATGGATGGAATCACACCCCTGCATTGGAAGGTGAAGTCTTATCCACTGGACTGCCAGGGAAGTCCCAAATACTTGGATATTTCTAAGTACAATAGAACACTAGGCCATTGGTCTCAAGCATGATGTTAATCCATGTATTTTTATTTTTGCTTCCTATTCTTATATTTGTGGAGTGCTTTAACCTCTGGGTTATATTAATGTATGTGTTCACAGTTGCCACTTTAAGAAGGTGTAAGACAGATATTTCTGGCTGTAGGGGGTCATACCATGTGTCCTCGTGAACTTTGCTAGTCTGCTAAAATGCTAGCATGTGACTGATATTTCTTTATTACTTACCTCTCAGTTCTTTCTGAGAAACAGAAGTTATTTTAGTTGAAAGTCATAATTAATATAGGTGATTAACACTATATTAGAAGTAGTAGTAAAGAAACAGGTTGTCTATGCAACGTAACGAGATATGTTTTGTTTATAAAGGAAAAAGAGTGGTTTTGCTCTCAAGTAAAGTATCCAGCTTTCCTAGAAAGTAAAAGATTATGAAGATTATGTAAAAAATTATGAAGAAATAATTTGAAGGCATACAGAAAATTGTAGAAATTTTGTAAAATTAATTTGTCTTGGTTTATAGCTACTGCAAATAATAAGACTGAAGGAAGCACTGAAATATTTTTAAATTTTGGCAAAACCTCAATTTTGATGGGTTTATTCATAAAAAAAGAACTCATGAATACTGGAAAATATATTAGAATTTTTTTTGTTAAAATGCCAAGATGGTCTTAGAGAATTCAGTCTACTCTTTATCAAAGGTAGCAAAGGGTTATTTTCCTTTCTAACCTTCTATATACAATCAGAATAACTTTCTATGCTTTTTGCTTACTTTATCATATCCTTGATTATTAAAAAAAAGGTTTCTCTGTTTTAAAAATGCTAGGGTTCATTATAATTTTCTTCCCTTCTCATATGTTCCCTTAAAAATACTGTATTGCCACCTTGATGAATAAGCAGCCAAGCTAACACCATTCTTTGTTCCCAGGCACCTCTCAATCAAGTGACCAAATTCCGACTAACAACACTGGATTCTGCTTTTCCAATATTAGACCCTAGATTAACCCCAAAAGAACTTTTTTTTTTTTTGTGGTACGTGGGCCTCTCACTGTTGTGGCCTCTCCCATTGCAGAGCACAGGCTCCAGACGTGCAGGCTCAGCAGCCATGGCTCCAGGGCCCAGCCGCTCTGCAGCATGTGGGATCTTCCCGGACCGGGGCATGAACCCGTGTCCCCTGCATCGGCAGGCGGACTCTCAACCACTGCGCCACCAGGGAAGCCCCCAAAAGAACTTTTTTGAAGTTATATTTTTACACCTACACTATCTCTGAGGTTTCTCAGATGGCTCTTGGGCAATCACAAAGATTTGTTCTTTCACCTTATAAAAAGAAGGATGCTGGAAATAATTAGGTTTGCTTAGTAGTTTCTATATTTATTATTTGGTTCAAAAACAGTTGGTTGAACACACAAGGGAATCCCCATAAGGTTAACAGCTGATCTTTCAGCAGAAATGCTGTAAACCAGAGGGAGTGGCAGGACATATTTAAAGTGATGAAGGCGAAAAACCTACAACCAAGATTACTCTACCCAGCAAGGATCTCATTCAGATTTGATGGAGAAATTAAAACATTTACAGACAAGCAAAAGCTGAGAGAGTTCAGCACCACCAAACCAGCTTTACAACAAATGCTAAAGGAACTTCTCTAGGCAAGAAACACAAGACAAGGAAAAGACCTACAATAACAAACCCAAAGCAATTAAGAAAATGGGAATAGGAACATACATATCGATAATTACCTTAAATGTAAACGGATTAAACGCCCCCACCAAAAGACACAGACTGGCTGAATGGATACAAAAACAAGACCCGTATATATGCTGTCTACAAGAGACCCACTTCAGACCTAGGGACACATACACACTGAAAGTGATGGGATGGAAAAAGATATTACATGCAAATGGAAACCAAAAGAAAGCTGGAGTAGCAATTCTCGTATCAGACAAAAGAGACTTTAAAATAAAGACTATTACAAGAGACAAAGAAGGACACGACATAATGATCAAGGGATCGATCCAATAAGAAGATATAACAATTGTAAATATTTATGCACCCAATATAGGAGTGCCTCAATACGTAAGGCAAATACTAACATCCATAAAAGGGGAGATCGACAGTAATACAATCATAGTAGGGGACTTTAACACCCCACTTTCACCAACGGACAGATCATCCAAAATGAAAATAAATAAGGAAACACAAGCTTTAAATGATACATTAAACAAGATGGACTTAATTGATATTTATAGGACATTCCATCCAAAAACAACAGAATACACATTTTTCTCAAGTGCTCATAAAACATTCTCCAGGATAGATCATATCTTGGGTCACAAATCAAGCCCTGGTAAATTTAAGAAAGTTGAAATCATATCAAGTATCTTTTCTGAACACAACGCTATGAGACTAGATATCAATTACAGATAAGATCAGTAAAAAATACAAACACATGGAGGCTAAACAATACACTACTTAATAACCAAGAGATCACTGAAGAAATCAAAGAGGAAATCAAAAAATACCTAGAAACAAATGACAATGGGAGATACAAGACCCAAAACCTATGGGAT
>NW_006773723.1:519421-525038 GCF_000442215.2 Lipotes vexillifer
GAAAAAGGAGAAGTAACAACTGACACTGCAGAAATACAAAGGATCATGAGAGATGACTACAAGCAACTCTATGCCAATAAAATGGACAACCTGGAAAAAATGGACAAATTCTTAGAAATGCACAAACTGCCAAGACTGCATCAGGAAGAAGTAGAAAATATGAACAGACCAATCACAAGCACTGAAATTGAAAGTGTGATTAAAAATCTTCCAACAAACAAAAGCCCAGGACCAGATGGCTTCACAGGCGAATTCTATCAAACATTTAGAAAAGAGCTAACACCCATCCTTCTCAAACTCTTCCAAAATATAGCAGAGGGAGGAACACTCCCAAACTCATTCTACGGGGCCACCATCATCCTGATACCAAAACCAGACAAAGATGTCACAAAGAAAGAAAACTACAGGCGAATGTCACTGATGAACATAGATGCAAAAATCCTCAACAGAATACTAGCAAACAGAATCCAACAGCACATTAAAAGGATCATACACCATGATCAAGTGGGGTTTATCCCAGCAATGCAAGGATTCTTCAATCTACGCAAATCAATCAATGTGATACACCATATTAACAAACTGAAGGAGAAAAACCATATGATCATCTCAATAGATGCAGAGAAAGCTTTTGACAAAATTCAATACCCATTTATGGTAAAAACCCTGCAGAAAGTAGTCATAGAGGGAACTTTCCTCAATGTAATAAAGGCCATATATGACAAACCCACAGCCAACATCATCCTCTGTGGTGTAAAACTGAAACCATTTCCACTAAGATCAGGAACAAGAGAAGGTTGCCCACTCTCACCACTCTTATTCACCAAAGTTTTGGAAGTTTTAGCCACAGCAATCAGAGAAGAAAAAGAAATAAAAGGAATCCAAATGGGAGAAGAGGAAGTAAAGTTGTCACTGTTTGCAGATGACATGATACTATACATAGGGAATCCTAAAGATGCTACCAGAAAACTACTGGAGCTAATCAATGAATTTGGTAAAGTAGCAGGATACAAAATTATTGCACAGAAATCTCTTGCATTTCTATACACTAATGATGAAAAATCTGAAAGTGAAATCAAGAAAACACTCCCATTTACCATTGCAACAAAAAGAATAAAACATCTAGGAATAAACCTACCTAAGGAGACAAAAGACCTGTATACATAAAATTATAAGACACTGATGAAAGAAATTAAAGATGATACAAGCAGATGGAGAGATATACCATGTTCTTGGATTGGAAGAATCAACATTGTAAAAATGACTGTAGTACCCAAAGCTAGCTACAGATTCAGTGCAATCCTTATCAAACTACCACTGGCATTTTTCACAGAACTAGAACAGAAAATTTCACAATTTGTACGGAAACACAAAAGACCCTGAATAGCCAAAGCAATCTTGAGAACAAAAAATGGAGCTGGAGGAATCAGGCTCCCTGACTTCAGACTATACTACAAAGCTACAGTAATTAAGACAGTATGGTACTGGCACAAAAGCAGAAATATAGATCAGTGGAACAGGATAGAAAGTCCAGAGATAAACCCAAGCACATATGGTCACCTTATCTTTGATAAAGGAGGCAAGAATATACAGTGTAGAAAAGACAGCCTCTTCAATAAGAGGTGCTGGGAAAACTGGACAGCTACACATAAAAGTATGAAATTAGAACACTCCCTAACACCATACACAAAAAAAAACTCAAAATGGATTAAAGACCTAAATGTAAGGCCAGAAACTATCAAACTCTTAGAGGAAAACATAATCAGAACACTCTATGACATAAATCACAGCAAGTTCCTTTTTGACCCACCTCCTGGAGAAATGGAAATAAAAACAAAAATAAACACACTGGACCTAATGAAGCTTTTGCACAGCAAAGGAGACCATAAACAAGACCAAAATACAACCCTCAGAATGGGAGAATGGGAGAAAATATTTGCAAATGAATCAACTGACAAAGGATTAATCTCTAAAATTTACAGGCAGCTCATGCAGCTCAATAACAAAAAAATAAACAACCCAATCCAAAAATGGGCAGAAGACCTAAATAGACATTTCTCCAAAGAAGATATACAGACTGCCAACAAACACATGAAAGAATGCTCAACATCATTAATCATTAGAGAAATGCAAATCAAAACTACAATGAGATATCATCTCACACCAGTCAGAATGGCCATCATCAAAAAATCTAGAAACAATAAATGCTGGAGAGGGTGTGGAGAAAAGGGAACACTCTTGCACTGCTGGTGGGAATGTGAATTGGTTCAGCCACTATGGAGAACAGTATGGAGGTTCCTTAAAAAACTACAAATAGAACTACCATATGACCCAGCAATCCCACTACTAGGTATATACCCTGAGGAAACCAGAATTCAGAAAGAGTCATGTACCAAAATGTTCATTGCAGCTCTATTTACAATAGCCCGGAGATGGAAACAACCTAAGTGCCCGTCGTCGGATGAATGGATAAAGAAGATGTGGCACATATATACAATGGAATATTACTCAGCCATAAAAAGAAACGAAATTGAGCTATTTGTAATGAGGTGGATAGATCTAGAGATGATGAACCTAGGAGTGAGACGGGAATAAAGACACAGACTTACTAGAGAATGGACTTGAGGACATGGGGAGGGAGAAGGGTAAGCTGTGACAAAGTGCGAGAGTGGCTTGCACATATATACAGTACCAAACGTAAAACTGATAGCTAATGGGTAGCAGCTGCATAGCACAGGGAGATCAGCTCGGTGGTTTGTGACCACCTAGAGGGGTAGGATAGGGAGTGTGGGAGGGAGGGAGATGCAAGAGGGAAGAGATATGGGAACATATGCATAACTGACACACTTTGTTACAAAGCAGAAACTAACACACCATTGTAAAGCAATTATACTCCAATAAGCATTAAAAACAAAAAACAAAAAACAAAAAATAATTGATTGTAAGAGCTGCACGGGAAGAGTAGTCATATCAAAAGAGAAAAACAGTTTGCTATAGGTTAATTTTATATAATAACATATTGTTAATATAGATATATCTCAGGTATAGCGTTTGTCAATATCATTACTGTTGTTTTTCCTTTCAGGAGGAACACAAATCCTTATGAGACTGTTATGTTTTCTACTCTAACAGAAGAATTTACTCTCCTACCTTCTATATTATATCAATTACTGTGATCATTAACCACAGCCATTCAAATCTGTCCACTGCAGCAGGTAGTTTCTGCTTTTTGCTCATGTGTGCCTGAAGGTTCTGCTATAAACTAAAGGCTTGAAATTTGTCTTTAACAAGGAACAGACTCAGAACGGTGATGTAAAGTACCAGATACTCTTAACTACTGACATTTCAATTATTAGAATATGGGTTCAAGCTTCCAAGTTGACATCACCTGGACAACTGGTGCAACACAGGGTTGGACTTCTGTAACTCTTTTTAGCCTAGACGCTGATCATTTAGGAAAAGCCAATCACTGAACCCATAATCAAGGAGCTAAGAATTCCATAGGAAAGGATGAGGGGAATCCAACTTTGGCTACTTGTTCTGGGATTTTGTTGGTATTATTCTAAATGCTCTATGTGCTCATGAGTGTGGGAAGCATCTTTCTCATTTCCATGATCTATTCTCAAACCTTTAATTTAATAGACTACTTTTGCACAACTTACAATAAGCACTCTTTATATGTTTCAAAAATAAAAAGCAGGTCTATAGGTTTACTGGATATTTTTCTTTATGACAAGTATTAAGATACCAGCTTATGACAGGATGGAAAAGGACAAAAAGAAAATGTACCATAATGTCCACAGTTTTTTAAAATAAATTACTGCCCCCCTGCAAGAATTTATGAGCAAATATCAAGTAGATCATTCTATTGTTCTCTCAGCTTCAACTTCTATCTAATCCCTGAATCATACGGTTCAGCCCAGTAAAAAAGAAAAACAGAGTAAATAGCATGGTTTCAGATAAAAATATATTTTTCATTTTATTACCTTGGAGCAGTAAACTGTTTCTTTTCACTAGAGAGAAGTTGAACTTCCCTATGAACACACTGAGTGCATTAAAATTCATGTTATTAATTCCCTAAATTATTTATTTTGTGATATTCTATCTCTAACACATATCTCTTATAAACTTAAACTCTTCCTGTTAGCATCTCCTGGAGAAATTTAATTTATCTTGTTAAGATCTAGAGAATCAATACAAGTGGAGTTTTTTTCCAGTAAATTCACTAATGGAAATAAAATTACCAAAGATGAGTTATTCAATATGTACTATTAACTTCTATTAGTGAAATTCTTGGCTAATAGACCATTTTTGTTAACTAACTTTTTTATTTATGAGGGTTAAAAATTTAGAGAGCATACTTCTACATTTATTGCTGAAATTCTTTCTAAATGATATTGGTACACTTCTTTACTTGCTTAAGAGAGGAAGCTGCATGACGGTTAAGAGAAAGGCTTTGAAGACACATAAACATGGGTTCAAAACCAAGTTTTATTCTCTGACATAAATCATAGCAATGTTTTCTTAGGTCAGTCTCCCAAGGTAATAGAAATAAAAGCGAAAATAAACAAATAGGACCAAATTAAACTTATAAACTTTTGCACAGTGAGGGAAACCATAAACAAAACAGAAAGACAACCTACATACTGGGAGAAAATATTTGCAAACGATGTGACCTACAAGGGCTTAATTTCCAAAATATACAAATAGCTCATACAACTCAATTAACAAAAGAAACACCTAATCAAAAAATGGGCGGAAGACCAAATAGACATTTCTCCAAAGAAGACATACAGATGGCCATGAAAAGATGCTCAACATTACTAATTATTAGAGAAATGCAAATCAAAACTACAATGAGGTATCACCTCACTCTGGTCAGAATGGTCATCATAAAAAAGTCTACAAATAATAAATGCTGGACAGATGTAGAGAAAAGGGACCCCTCCTACACTGTTGGTAGGAATATAAATTGGTGTAGCCACTATAGGAAACAGTATGGAGGTTCCTTAAAAAACTGAAAATAGAGTTACCATATGATCCAGCAATCCCACTCCTGGGCATATATCCAGAGAAAACTCATACAAAAAGATACATGCACCCCAATGTTCATAGCAGCACTATTCACAATAGCCAAGACACGAAAGCAACCTAAATGTCCACTGACAGATGAATGGATAAACAAGAAGTGTACATATATACAATTGAATACTACTCGGCCATAAAAAAGAATGAAAGAATGCCATTTGCAGCAACATGGATGGACCTAGAGACTATCAACCTAAACGAAGTAAATCAGACAGAGAAAGACAAATATCATATGATATCACTTACATGTGGAATCTAAAATATGATACAAATGAAATTACTTACAAAACAGAAACAGAGTCACAGACATAGAGAACAAACTTACGGTTACCAAAGGGGAAAGGAAGTAGGAGAAGGATAAATTAGGAGTTTGGGATTAGCAGACACAAACTACTATACATAAAACAGATAAGCAACAAGGTCCTACTGTATAGCATAGGGAACTATATTCAATATCTTGTAATAAATTATAATGGAAAAGAATATGAAAAAGAATGTATATATATATATATATATATATATATATATATAT
>NW_006773723.1:525065-531799 GCF_000442215.2 Lipotes vexillifer
TATATATATATATATATATAACTGAGTCACTTTGTTGTACACCAGAAAGTAACACAACATTGTAAATCAACTATACTTCCATAAAAAATAAAATAAAATAGAGAAAAAACTCCCCAAGTTTCCCAGTTATTAGTTGTGGGACCCTTGGCAAATCTGAACCTCTTTAAGCCTCTGCTTCCTTTCTGTACTAAAATACAAAAACCTACCTCAAAGGTATTGGCAGGTTTGGTTTCTTCTGTGGCCTCTCTCCTTGGTTTACAGATGGCCGCCTTCTGGCTGTGTCCTCACATGGTCTTTGCTCTGTGCATACCCATCCTGGTGTCTCTTTGTGTGTCCAAATTCCTTTTCTTATGAGGATACCACTCAGATTGGATTAGGGCCCACCTATATGACCCCATGTAACTTGACCTCTTTAAAGGCTCTATCTCCAAATATAATCACATTCCAAGGTACTGGGTGCCAGGGCTTCAATACATGAATTTGTGGGGGCGACACAATTCAGCCCACAGCACATTCTAAAATCCTTTTCATTTTATTAGTTTTGAGCAGTAAGTTGTTTCTTTCCATATAAAGAAACTGAACTTCCCCATGGTAAAATCCAATAATAATTAGCTATTAAGTACAGTATCATGAACATTACGTAATTATTTTTTGGTGGCTGACATGTCATTCTGGCACTTCAGGTCATCATTCAGAGTATCACCTACCACAGCTATAGTTATTTCTACATATATGCATGGGAAAAATAGTCAAATGTTTATTCATGCTAGGAATATAACTTGGAAATTGCTTTTTGGAATAAACCCATTCTATTGGCTTAAAAAAATTATAATTGGTCCCATTCTCCTAAAAGTAGATGGGAAATATAATCAGCTGAGTGTTAGAATAATGAAATAGTGTCTGGGTCTATTAATTGTACATATAAAACATTTAAGAAGTGTGAACCAATGAAGTTTATTTTACAGATATTTCATAGCCATTCCACCCACACATATAAGTCAATACAAATAAAAATCAGAGATTTAGTTGAAAAATAGCTTTTAGTATTTTTCTTTCACATACACAGGTCTACCAACCTAGTGGTGGACTAAATTTGCCATGATGGAATGTTCTGTAGGCTCCACCCCATATCATACTCACAGTGATGCCAAGACAACCAAATATATTCAAGAGAAGCAGGGTAGGCTGCCAATTAAAGTGTTTTAATTAAAATTAAAATTATGTTTTTCTCTTTCTGACTTACTTCACTCTGTATGACAGACTCTAGGTCCATCCACCTCACTACAAATAACTCAATTTCGTTCTTTTTATGGCTGAGTAATATTCCATTGTATATATGTGCCACATCTTCTTTATCCATTGATCTGTCGATGGGCACTTAGGTTGCTTCCATGTCCTGGCTATTGTAAATAGTGCTGCAATAAACATTGTGGTACATGCCTCTTTTTGACTTATGGGTTTCTCAGGTATATGCCCAGTAGTGGTATTGCTGGGTCATATGGTAGTTCTATTTTTAGTTTTTTAAAGAACCTCCATACTGTTCTCCAAAGTGGGTGCATCAATTTTCATTCCCACCAACAGTGCAAGAGGGTTCCCTTTTCTCCACACCCTCTCCAGCATTTAGTGTTTGTAGATTTTTTGATGATGGCCATTCTGACCGGTGTGAGGTGATACCTCATTGTAGTTTTGATTTGCATTTCTCTAATGATTAGTGAAGTTGAGCATCCTTTCATGTGTTTGTTGGCAACCTGCATATCTTCTTTGGAGAAATGTCTCTTTAGGTCTTCTGCCCGTTTTTGGATTGGGTTGTTTGCTTTTTTGATGTTGAGCTGCATGAGCTGCTTGTGAATTTTGGAGATTAATCCTTTGTCACTTGCTTCATTTGCAAATATTTTCTCCCATTCTGAGGGTTGTCTTTTCGTCTTGTTTATGGTTTCCTTTGCTGTGCAAAAGCTTTGATGTTTCATTAGGTCCCATTTGTTTATTTGTTTTTATTTCCATTTCTCTAGGAGGTTGATCAAAAAGGATCTTGCTGTGATTTACGTCATAGTGTTCTGCCTATGTTTTCCTCTAAGAGTTTTATAGTCTCTGGCCTTAAATTTAGGTCTTTAATCCATTTTGAGTTTATTTTTGTGGATGGTGTGAGAAAGTGTTCTAATTTCATTCTTTTACATGTAGCTGTCCAGTTTTCCCAGCACCACTTATTGAAGAGGCTGTCTTTTCTCCATTGTATATTCTTGCCTCCTTTGTCAAAGATAAGGTGACCATATGTGCATGGGTTTATCCCTGGGTTTTATATCCTGTTCCATTGATCTATATTTCTGTTTTTGTGCCAGTACCATACTGTCTTGATTACTGTAGCTTTGTAGTATAGTCTGAAGTCATGGAGCCTGATTCCTCCAGCTCCGTTTTTCTTTCTCAAGACTGCTTTGGCTATTCCGGATCTTTTGTGTTTCCATACAAATTGTGAAATTTTCTGTTCTAGTTCTGTGAAAAAGGCCACTGGTAGTTGGATAGGGATTGCATTGAATCTGTAGATTGCTTTGGGTAGTATAGTCATTTTCACAATGTTGATTCTTCCAATCTAAAAAAAAAAAATGGTTCTGAAGAACCTAGGGGCAGGACAGGAATAAAGATGCCGACATAGAGAATGGACTTGAGGACACGGGGAAGGGTAAGGGTAAGCTGGGATGAAGTGACAGAGTGGCATGGACATATATACACTACCAAATGTAAAATAGCTAGCTAGTGGGAAGCAACTGCATAGCACAGGGAGATCAGCTCAGTGCTTTGTGACCACCTAGAGGGCTGCGATAGGGAGGGTGGGAGGGAGTCGCAAGAGGGAAGGGATATGGTGATATATGTATATGTATAGCTGATTCACTTTGTTATGCAGCAGAAACTAACAAAACATTGTAAAACAAACTCCAATAAAGATATTTTAAAAAAATAAAAATAATTTATTAAAAGAAAAAAAATTAAATTAAAAATATGGATAATCAGATATTTTCTTTTATCTTCTTAAGAAAGACTCAAATTAAAGTCTTATAACAGCCCCTATATCTGACAATAGAAGTTGTTTGGTACATATGGTGTTGAGCCGTTTTTCAAACATATCCTACAAACCTATGAATTGTCTTAAATTTACCCTGTTATTTCTGGTTTTAGCTGCAACAGAAAGCAAAATTTCATCCACAGTCAAATAGCTCTGCTTGAGGGAATTGCCACTGCTCTATAATGAACCCCAGAGGACTTTTAAAAGTCGATAAACTACAGGTTTATATATATCTGTATATATCTATATATATATTCTTTAGCAAATAACCAACTCTAGTCACATTTTTATTAGGACTCTACAGTACTATGACAATAAGCTTAGGTGTAGTAATATCACGACTAAGACAAAATATATGCATGTCTTATAACTGGCTGATCATACAAATAACTATTAAATATAAACACATATGCTTTTGTAGATTTGTTGGAGAGATTCGTTAATTGCTTAATGGAAGATGTCTTTCAGATACTAATTCCTTCATTTAGTTCAACAGATTAAATTTTATATGAGAAGATATTAGCATGCATGCAATGAACTGACAAGGACAATCAAAAAGCTTAAATGTTAATGGATAAAAGATAGCATTCAGGTTATTTTTAAAAACTAGCCAGTATAATTTTCCTTTTGTGTGCTTCCATTTGCTCTCTGCATTGATCAAAATGTCCCTTTTAATACTGATGCAAATATTGCAATATCAAGATTGTTTCTACATTTTTCTGAGTTGTAAGTCAATTATTAAATTTGAAGCAGTGTTCTAAGTTGCAAAACTAAAGGACTTGACACTTGCAACGAAAGCAAATCACTTTTTGTGCTATAGTTTTAAGTCCTTACCTAATTTTATGGAGATTTTAGATTTCTAGTGTGCAGAAAGCTTTAATACACAAGTAGCTTTACCACCATAGAGTTAATGTCAACCATGTTTTTGTGAGAGAAAATTGCCACTAATACCAACAGACCTGTGTCTTCGTTCCCCCCAGTCCCCTTAAACTGCAGTTCAATCTGGTATAATCTTTTTTCTTCCCCAGTAGGGTGCAGGGAGCCCTCTAGCCTCCAAGCCTGTTTCCTTCTGAGGTACATATTGGCCAGCATACAGCTGTTCAGAACAACTATTTGCATCGACAATGGGGTCATCCCACCACGTTCCTTTCAGATCAATATGATTGGTAGAAACAATAGTTTGATTCTGATTGCTCTACAGTATGCTTGGGTAGAGCCTCTGAATGCAAGTGAATTGCTTAGAAACAATGGGCTGGTTCATCATCCAAAGCAGAGCTTTTCAAACAGCTGCTTCTACCACACTCACCCTGACAACGTCCAGAAAAACAGATGGTTTCAGCATTCATGGCCAGTTTAGTGAAAGCCCCTGCGTGTTTTTTAATCTATTTGATATGAAGGAGTATTTCTCTCCACTAAAATTTTCAAATATGTTTAAATTCTCTTGCTGAATCTCAGTTGAATTAAAAAGAAAGAAGTAGGTATTTACGAGGTGAGAATGAAATCCCTTTCTTAAGGCAGTATAGCCAAGGTCTTTTGTTAAAATTGCAGTGTAGACCTTCATGTATGTTATATGTAGTAATTTTGCAACACAAAAAGGTAGATTAATAATGTAGCTTAGATACCCCAGCATTGATCTCCCTAGCTTCTGCTGTCTATTTAAAACAGGCCTCTAGGGTTACTTCAAAACGATGCATTTTGTCCCTGGTTTTGTTTTACCACAAGAAAAATCCATTCTGAGAACTGCATAGGGAAAAACACAAGAGACGCTATCATTCTTGTGTGTTATCATCACTCATTTATAGAATATATTAAAATATATTTTGTAGTCAGTCAGTTGCAATGGCTATGAAGACTCAAGTATTGATTCTAAATGCATTTGGATTCTGGTACTTTAAAAGAAACAATAACTATATTTTATATGTGAGCTCTCATCCCAATACTATTTTCCTTCTGCATTTTTATAGTAAGGATTAAGAGCAAGAAAATTTTTACCCAATAGCCAGGAGAAATACTTTCATTTCGAAGTTCATAGGCTGGATTCAAGTAAAATTTATTCCTGTGGGAAATAGTTAAGATGACCTAGTTTCTAGTAAATTACTAGAAACAGAATAGTAAATAATTTAAAATTAATTTTTTCCTTACTTAAGAAGATATACCCAATGCTATTTATTTTTTCTAAATGTCATTTGTTTATATGATAACTCTCTAAGGACACAAAAGAGATTAAAAGGACCTTCTGACATACTCATTGTCAACTGCCTTCTGTGGAATGTATTTAATCCCAATCCGCATCTAGAAATCTACAACATTACAGTATATCCTCACTTTATGAAAGATTTTGTTCCTCAAATTTGAGTACAAAACAAGTTTATAAAAATAATTGTTTTGTCATTGACCTGACTGGAAGTTAATAGAAAATATTCTTTTATTCAACTAATTTTACTAATCCTTAAAATGAGGATAATAATTTTATCTATATCATTGAGTTATTAGCTGGATTAAATTAGAGAGTACTCATAGAAGCACTTAACACGGTTCCTGGCTTATCATTACTATTATTATCACCACCATCATCATTATCATGACTAGAGAAATATAAAGAAAATGTACAGCAGAAGAAAGCCTGCTGCTATTAGGTCACCCAATAGCAAAGCTGATAACTTGAAAGAGGAAAAATTTAGGTCATGGCCTGGCCCGTGACCCTCTGTGCTTTGCTGTGGAAGAAGCAGCACCTCCATAACCTCAGGGTCTGTGCTTTTTGCCCCCTCTCACCAACTACGCGATGTTTCTCAAGCCTCCGAAGTGAAGCCAGAGTTGAGGCAGCTACTGCCCATATGTCTCCTTCCCTTTCCTTCTAAGAGTGGTCTCCACCTGCCATCTCTTCCTCCTCAGCTCCACTGCCACCCCGGGATTCGGCACCAAACACTCCACTAAAACTGTAATTATCCCACTAATGACCAAAGATCCCCTAACTGCCAGATCCAGTGAGCACTTCTCAGCCCCTGTGGTCTTCAGCTTTGCTGCAGAACCTGAATCTGTTGACCATCATTCATCTAACCGGTTCCTTCACCTGCCCCTGTGTCGGGCCCTAGAAATACAAAGAAGCATTTATTGAGACTCTCGCTTCTCGGCACCCCCCCTGCCCCACCTCCCCGCAACGTTCTCTCCTAGGTTTCCTCCCGTCTTTTCAATCCCTCTCATAGTTAACCCTTCTCTGCCTTGCAGTGAAATGTTAGTGTTCTTCCGGTTCTACTGTCTACGCTTGATCTTAGTCTACTAACCTTCATTATCTATCTATTCATTCAACAAAACCCTTACCGAGCAGCTCCTAATCCAGATGTTACCTACGCCAATGATTTCAACTAAGTATGACCTCAAAATTGACATCCTCCATTCACCTAACAGATACTGTCCAGCACTTACTCTGTGCCAGGCACAGTCCTCGGCGCATTCATTAACTGATGAATAAACTAGTCTCCACCTTCAGAGAGTTTTCTGTGTGGTCAAAGATAACTACATACACAATTACAGCACTGAATGACGTACAGAGATGAACGCACAGAGGAGTTCACCCAACTTGCACTGAGGGTTTAGACTTTACATGTATAAAAAGCAGGAGAGGGCTTCCCTGGTGGCGCAGTGGTTGAGAGTCCGCCTGCCGATGCAGGGGACACGGGTT
>NW_006773723.1:532188-536875 GCF_000442215.2 Lipotes vexillifer
ACCGCAAAAAAGAAAAAAAAAAAAAAAAAAAAAAAGCAGGAGAGAGACAATCATCAGATTGTGTTTTATGAAGATCACTCTGGCTATAATGTGAAAAATGGGTTCAAAGCGGGCAAGGACATGAGGTAGGAGGTGCTATAGTAATCCAGGTAAACGATGATAGAAAACAGGATTAAGGTAGAGGCAGTAGGGGACTGAAAGAAATTGATGGGTTTTAGAGCAATTTATTAAATAGATTTGTATTACTTGTTAATTGAGCCCTGAAGCAGGTTACATAAGGAACTCCTGGAAACAGGATTGGAGACAGGAGGTCAGTATGTTCATACGGCTGTGCTTCCATGGCCCAAAGAATATCACCCTGTCAGAGATCGTATGATGGCAATTTGTAATTGCCTGAATATGAGAGTATCTCCTGCATCGGGCCACTGGTTTTCCATATTTCTCTACCTCCATACTATCCGTAAATGCAATCAACTTCCATCATAATACGTCTTATTAAAAGCAGTGTGGGTGGAAGGGGGAGAAGGGGGAGGAAGTTCAAAATATCTAGGGGAATATACAGCAGGAAAATTGAAAATCTTCCACAACACAGAAAGTTCCTCAAGAGCAGGAGGGGTATCTTTTTAATTTTTGTTTACCTAAGACCCAGCACACCATGTGAGACAAAACCAGGTGTTCAGCGTCTCTTGAATGAATAGATGAATAACAATGCTAAGATGCTCCTGGGTTTTTAGCTATACAGTCAGTCTGTAAGGACACTCCCGAAAAAGAGAAAAGAGCCAGCTCTCCCCTCAGTCTGACCGTCTGTGATAGATGTTTCTCTTTTACAGAAGGGGCTGGGGTGGGTAGATATGAGAGAATAATGGAAAGAAGAGCAAAGTTTCAACTCAAGAGAGTCCTGGGGTTTCGGGGTTGCCAGGATCCTCCACCTTTATCTCCCCTTGCAGGACTGAGATCTAAAAGGTTGACGTGACATTCCCAGTCAGGCATGGTCACACAACAGGATCGAGATCCACTGACCCGAATCCAATGGTCTTTTTCTTTCCCAAACTTCACAAAAAAAAACCTTTTGCAAGGTTTGAAACATCGAGATGTTGCAAATGATCCCAATTTAAGGGCATGTTGGAAGTCAAAGGAATGAATTTAATCACCTTTGCTTCCTAGGGAAAAATTAAGTGGGGAAAAAAACGATATTGGTTCCATCTGTTGGCTTAGTTTTATTTGTATGTTTTCCAACTCCTTCCAAGTACATTAATAGCCTTAAGCAACCTTTAGTACACTAGATATGATGCTTCTTCCATCTGCAGACAAATGATTCTCTAAGTCTTTAGCGTGGGCGGGGGGGTGGGGGTGGGGGCGGAAGAGGGAACAAAGCTTGCCCGGAGCATGATCAAGGGGAAATGCAGAGTCCTGAGACAGTTGTTCAATAATTTAATACTGAGTTGGACCTGCCTCTCCGTCTGCCCTGGCTTTACCTCCTCTTCCCAGAGCCAACCCTAATTCTTGTCTTTTGCTCTCTTGCTGGTCCCCCAACTTCTCTAGGACAAAAGTGATTTCTATCTTGGGGCTACTCTCCAGCCACCATGCTGCCATTTAAACGTCACCAATGCTACCTGTGCACCTGTACATACACCTCTTGCCCCTCCCTTTACAACAGCCAGGAAACCATCCCCCTATCGATGCCAGATATCTTTGCTGCTAACCTCACTTCCCATTAACTTCCTGCTGCAGGCACGAGTCCCTCTCCAGTTTAATCCCAGTTGGGTCTCTCTGTATTCTCGGTCCCCTGGTTGCTTCCTGTTACCACATTCTTAATTCTCTTAAAATATTAACTGTTCTAAATTTTTTAAATGATGTGTTTTCATTGAAGAAAATTTAATGAAAGAGAGATGAGGAAAAGAAGAAAATAAATGTGATCTGTCATCTTATCAGAGATAACCACCGTTGGTATTTTGCTAAATCTTCTTTAGAAGCCTGCACAACTCATATGTACATATATAGAGTTTTATTTGGAAAATGGCATCATACAGCCTCATAAACCAGCTTTTTTACTTAATAATATGATATAAACATATTACACTTGATACATATGATACAACATATGACACTTTTTCATGTCAATAATATTCCTATACAACATACTTTAATGGATGAATATAATTCTTTTATAGGGATATACTATAATTTATGTTAATAACCCTTTGTTACTGGTTGTTATTTAGATTATTTATTTTTCATGATTATAGTAAATGCTATAATATGTAGTATATATATTTATATATAGAGAGAGATGTAGATGCAATAACCATGTATATTAATAAATGTTTAAGCACCTCTATGATTATTTTCTTAGGATAAATGAAGAGAATTGGAATTGCTTAGTCAAACGGAATGCACATTCTTAAGGCTTTCAACGCATACAGGAAAACTGTCCTTCCAAAAAAAATGGAAGCAATATACACTACAACTGGCAGTATATGAGACTGTTCATTGCTGTCCAAATCCTTCTTGTCTGAATAGCCTTTTCTTTTTTGCCTCAAAAACTAGGTCATCTTAACTATTTCCCACAGGAATAGATTTTACTTGAATCCAGCCTATGAACTTGGGCATGTTCCTCGACCTTTCTGATCTCTTAACCTCTCTGACAGCACGGGGAAGAACACACCACCACATGGGCACAGTAAATTCACAACAAAAGTTCAT
This sequence comes from Lipotes vexillifer, assembly GCF_000442215.2. Lineage (NCBI taxonomy): Eukaryota > Metazoa > Chordata > Mammalia > Artiodactyla > Lipotidae > Lipotes > Lipotes vexillifer. The sequence goes on from NW_006773723.1 coordinate 534,892, forward strand.
TTTCTTCCTTCCATATGCCACATACCAGCCCATATGTAAATGATCATCGCCACTCTGTTTTGTTACTTATCCTTTCATGTATATGTTTGTTCTAAAAAAAACAACACCACGATCTGCTTTCCAGGGATGTACTGTTATGAAAAGCCAGGCCGCCTATAGAATTAGCAAGCAATATCACTCCTTGCCAGCAGATGCCACTACCTGATCCATGATGTATACCAGAAAAAAAAAAAAAAAAATCATTAAGTTCTAGGTCCCTTAAGCAAATCAGTGCTCTAGCTAGATCACGCATGGTACACAGCTGAGATTATGTAAAAACCATGTAAAGGAAGTTTACTTCCAAGCAAGGCTACATACTTCGGAATCGATTTTCATAGTTAAATGTCATGTCCAACTTTCTGTTAAAACAAATTGTGTGTGTAAGTACACGTATATGTATATATCAAGATAAACTCTAAAGTTCCCTCAAGAGGTTTATATTAATTATGAGCTGTTCTCCAATGTATCTCTGCCACCCACAGAGTTCTAATGACTTTAAAATATGCTGGTAATGAGGAAAGACATATGGGATATTATGTAGAGCTGAGGTAGGTGGTAAGAGATACAGAATGGGACTCAAGGAGAGAATGTTTTTTCTAATGTTCTCTGTGTGAAATTATACAGTACAGTGTTTGAAGGGAAACTGCAAAACCTTATGTCTTTTTCTATATATGTAAGTCTATATATATAAGTCTATATATATGTAAGAAACTTTGACCCTATATGTAAATATATGTGTGTGTGTGTGTGTGTGTGTGTGTGTGTGTGTGAGATTTTTGTTATAGTTCCTCTTGCAATGTAGGAAGAAAGTAAAATCTGAGAAAGTTCTATATTTTAAATGTACCCCTCAATGTCTTCTTACCAAAATCCTTGATTTAGGTTTTCTAGCCAAGGATTATGAAAGCTCTGGAAAATTCACTATGCACATGCTACATCTGTTACATGTTAAACAGATGAGGAGAAATCTGAGAGAACCTACAGATAGCACATGCACAATTAATAATCTGGAAAAGTTAACAGAGTGAACAAAAAGTAAAGGTCAAATACAAATTACTAAGGTCTTCCAGTGTTTGAAATGTTATTTTCCACTGAAGATTTAAAGAGAAGACTTTTGTTTAGAGGTACCAGAATTCAAAGGTTCTCTTTAAATAGTTAATACTCTTAAAAATGAAGATGATGGACTCAGATTTGGAAAGACTGACAGGAATTTCGCATAAAAACACTGCAGCGATTTTTCAAAACAACAAAACAATCAATGCCAAATACCCACTATTTAGAGCTGTTCTTGATTTTAGTTTATTGATGGCCTACAAAATATTTATTTTGCTTTGTTGAAGTCTGAAGCACTACGCCAATAGTTATTTAGCATCCTCGCATCAGCTCCCACAGCTCTGCAAACAAACCTGGCTTCCTCTCTATCCTAAGCCAATACATATAGAATTTCTTTGAAACCCAAACATGTAACCCTGTCGCACCAAAGCTTAACATTCGCTTTGAGGGAAAGCAACCCATTCCCTGTGAATGAGACCTTTTGCACTGACTGTTGCACGTTCATCTTAAAGGAATAAATGTCAACTGAGGGGGGGCTTCGTAATGGCAAAATCGATACGATTCCTTCTCTCACGAAGCTCAGATTCTAGTCACTATAAAGAGACAGGAGTAAGAATCCACGAACCAGAAGGTTTCAGACTGTGATAAGTCCATCAAGGAAACCCAATGGATTCATTCAACAGGGGGAGAGGACAGCTTTAGATGGGGTGACAAGGAAAGGCCTTGCTGAGGAGATGACATTTGAGCTGCACGTTGGAGGAAAAGCCTGAACTCGTCATGAGAAAGCAGGGGCCGAGCTCTAGTCAAAAGAGCAAGGGTGGGGCTTCCCTGGTGGCGCAATGGTTGGGAGTCCGCCTGCCGATGCAGGGGACATGGGTTCGTGCCCCGGTCCGGG
>NW_006773723.1:537213-539204 GCF_000442215.2 Lipotes vexillifer
CGTCCGGAGCCTGTGCTCCGCAAATGGGAGAGGCCACAACAGTGAGAGGCCCGCAAAAAAAAAAAAAAAAAAAAAAAAAAAAAAAAAAAAAGATCAAGGGTGCAAGGGGCAAATGCTTGGGACAGCCAAGGGGCCAGTGTGGCTGGTGCCCCGTGCATGACCTGGGGCTTTGCGGAGGAGGGGGACGCCAAGGATGGGAAGAGGCTTCTGTGAGGGCCCTGTCGCCCCAGTTAGGATGTGCACTCTCTTCGGAGAAAACCAGGAAGCCAGGAAGAGTCTGAAGCAGGGGCCTGACACGCATGGCCTGATTAAGTTATAAAAAGCCTGTGCAAAAAGTGCAGGAGCCCTTTTGTAGTACTGGAATATTTTTAGGATTGGAATACTTGCGCAAACTTGATGTACTGATCCTTTTCATGTTTACGATCTGCGAGAGGTCTCAGCGTCTGTCTTAGCACCTGACTGCTTGACGGTCACCTGAAGTGCTTGTAAAGATGGTCTGATACATTAACTTTAAAGCAATGCTTAACAGAATCTATTTAACAGGCAGAGGGTCAAGGCAGACCAGGCCCCGAAGGACTAGAAGTTAGCACAGCAAAGGTGAGAGGAGAGAGCTGAGGATTTGGGCAGACGAAGCTGCAAGCAGACTGGGGCCTGGACCAGGAGGCATGTAGTTTGGGAGGCAGGTGCACGGCAGGCAGGCAGCACGCATCTGTCAGGGCTGCAGGGTTGGATGTGCAGATGTAACGCCCTGTGTGCCATGGACCGTCGCTGGGGTGAGGAAAGGAGTGATATGATCAGATTCGAGAAGGAACTAGAGCTTTGAGGGAAAGTGTAATGAAGGGAGGGCAGACAGCTGAGCGCTGAATCTTGTGCAAGGGCCGTTTTTATGCAGAGGATTTCAGAACAGAAGAGGACTTAGGAAAGGGTCATGAGAGCAGCATCCTGGAAACCAGAGATGAGGCTTTCAGGGGACTGAGAAGTGGGAAAAGCCACTGCTTCAATGATTGCAAGTTCCACTGGCAACTTTAGGGAACAGTGATGAGGGATAAATAGCTCACCAGATCACAGGGTGACTTCAGTGGCAGAGCTGGGATCCAGGCTCACGGTCACATCTCCTTCACAGCAGGCCCACTGCAATAGTGTCCGTGTGTGTGTGTATACGCATGCGTGTGCATGTGTGTGTAAGTGCACACACGCATGCCGTGTATGTGTTTTAAGATACACACAGAGAAGATAATTTTTTGCTGGGGTAGGGGAAGCTGGCCACTCCTTAAGATCCCATGTAAGTGCTTCACATGATTAGAGAAAGAACATTCTACTTGTTCCATTTTATTTGTAACATCGTTTCACTTTGCTTCATTTCCCTTTTATCCTCTCCCATATCTATTAATCTTCCTATTGTCTGGTTTCTCTTCTTGTTTACGAGGGGCTGGAAAACATTTTCTGTAAAGAGCCAGAGAGTAAATATTTTAAGCTTCGTGGGTCAAGAGACACAATCAATTATATTATGCAGGTATTTATATGGTAAGAGTGGGACAGAATTTCCACATATTTCTCATTGATGAAGTTTAAAATATGATAATAATTTAGTACACTTTTTGTTGTTTTGTTGTCATAATACAAGCCAACTAAAGAAAGGAATGGAATTCTTTTGGGGCGGGGTCACATTTCACTTAATTGATTTTCAAAGTCAGCGTTCTTCATTCTCAGATCAGCTGTACATGTTCGTCTGTAAACACCATTCCTAGCTCGTAAACCGTACAACAAAGAGGCAGTGGTTGGGCTGGGCCGGGCTTGCAGGGCACCTCCTGCTCTGACCAGTCACCTCACCGCCTGCCCGATGAGTCCTCAACCTGGTGTGTTTCCAGCTGCAGCCACGGCAAGGAGTGTCTGGCTTCCCGGTGCTACCTGTGGTGGCTTCATGTCCGACCCTTCTCTCCTCTTCCTCATCTTTCCCCTCTTGCCCTTAACGGAAAGCACTCTTTTCTGGT
>NW_006773723.1:539214-561593 GCF_000442215.2 Lipotes vexillifer
GTCCATGATGTGTACCAATCGGGCGATTTGGATTTTATGTCCAATGGGGTGATTCTAGGGCCTCAGAAGAGCCCTGTCCCTCAGCAATGAAACTGGCTGAAGGATGAAATTTCTTTAATTTCAAAATTAAGTGTGACTCTCGATAGGCAAAGGCACCTGGGGTGGAGAATACGCCGACTGGAGACCCTGCGCACGAAAGCACAGTTAAACGTCCAACCATTGTTTCAGCACGAGGTTTGTTTTGGAAGCAGCATTGATAGATGCTGGGATAGGATGAAGACCTATCAAGGAGTAGAGGAAAGAAACACGGAGGAAAGTTGGCCTGTCCATTTTGCATTTCACTGTCATCTGGCAAACGCAGGTTCAGGATTTACTCTGCACCACATACTGAGGAAACAGTTTCCTGGTGCAGCCACACCCCTCCTCGTAATGTGCTTCAGGGGAGCTGCAGTCCATGAAATCTATCTTGGAAGCCACCACAGAGAACATGAAATGCACATCCTTCTTTCATAAATGAGAAAACTGAGATGCGGAGAGGTTGATGCTAATTTTCTTGGTAAGTGTTGACATGCTATTTAAAGTTACGGTTTTGAGTACTAGAGAAAATGTGGCCTTACAGCACTTCTGGGAAGAAAAGGTGCCGCTTCTAGGAACTTTCAACTTCAGTTCGGGCTTGCCTGGGCGGTTTAAAGAGTCATGGGCACAGGAAGGCATCTCTGAGTCAGAGACGCAGTGGGCACTTCCAGCACTTATCGTGGAGACCGGCCAGGTCCCCAGTTGACTCACTTGGAGGATGCTGAGAGGCCCAAGTCCCAGAAGTGAGTTCATTTTGTAGAGTCCCACGATGAGAGCCCAAGAACTGGTCAAATGACAGCTAAGACCTTCCTGCTTTTGCCCGTCAGACAACCCACAGAGTGAAATAAATATGGGATTAGGAATCAGCTGGAGGTGGGTCTGAATTTCAGCTCTGCAGAAGTGGCCTTAGGCAATTCAGCTCGGCTCTTAGGCTCAGTTTCCTCCTGTGCAAGGCAGGGGATTAACACCTACTCCACAATATGGTGGTTAAGATTGAGTAGGCTTGGCCTCTGGGAGGGCTCACGCCAAGGCATACTTCCCAGAACTTCTGCTGCCAGTGTCCTTGTCCCCGCACTGAGCCACAGCCACCCCCCGCCTTTGCAGGAGACCCTCCAACGCTAGCAGGTCTCAGTGAAGGAGTTTGGGTATTTCTCACGAAATGCCATTGATCCCTATGAAAAATATGTTTGTAGTGCTCCATGGCTGCATGGAGAGTCCAAGAACTGCTAAAAACTGACGCCACGTGGCTAACAGCGCCTTGGTGCTCCAGCCGGGTGTCAGGCCTGAGCCTCTGAGGTAGGAGAGCCGAATTCAGGACGTTGGTCCACCAGAGACCTCCTGACTCCATATAATATCAAACAGCAAAAGCTCTCCCAGAGATCTCCATCGCAATGCCAACACCCAGCTCCACTCAACAACCAGCAAGCTGCACTGCTGGACACCCCATGCCAAACAACTAGCAAGATAGGAACACAACCCGACCCATTAGCAGAGAGGCTGCCTAAAATCATAATAAGGTCACAGACACCCCAAAACACACCACCCGACATGGTCCTGCCCACCACAAAGACGAGATCCAGCCTCATTCACCAGAACACAGACACCAGTCCCCTCCACCAGGAAGCCTACACAACCCACTGAACCAACAGTAGCCACTGGGGGCAGACACCAAAAACAACGGGAACTATGAACCTGCAGCCTGTGAAAAGGAGACCCCAAACACAGTAAGTTAAGCAAAATGAGAAGACAGAGAAATACACAGCAGATTAAGGTGCAAGGTGAAAGCCCACCAGACCAAACAAATGAAGAGGAAATAGGCAGTCTATCTGAAAAAGAATTCAGAGTAATGATAGTAAAGGTGATCCAAAATCTTGGAAATAGAATGGAGAAAATACAAGAAACGTTTAACAAGGACCTAGAAGAACTAAAGAGCAAACAAACAATGATGAACAACACAATAAATGAAATTTAAAATTCTCTGGAAGGAATCAATAGCAGAATAACTGAGGCAGAAGAACAGATAAGTCACCTGAAAGATAAAATAGTGGAAATAACTACCACAGAGCAGAATAAAGAAAAAAGAATGAAAAGAAGTGGGGACAGTCTAAGAGACCTCTGGGACAACATTAAACGTGCCAACATTAGAATTATAGGGGTCCCAAAAGAAAAAGAGAAAAAGAAACAGACTGAGAAAATATTTGAAGAGATTATACTTGAAAACTTTCCTAATATGGGAAAGGAAACAGTCAGTCAAGTCCAGGAAGCACAGAGAGTCCCATACTGGATAAATCCAAGGAGAAACATGCCAAGACACATATTAATCAAATTATCAAAAATTAAATACAAAGAAAAAATATTAAAAGCAGCAAGGGAAAAGCAACAAATAACATACAAGGGAATCCCCATAAGGTTAACAGCTGATCTTTCAGCAGAAACTCTGCAAGCCAGAGGGGAGTGGCAGGACACATTTAAAGTGATGAAAAGGAAAACCTACAACCAAGATTACTCTACCCAGCAAAGATCTCTTTCAGACTCAACGGAGAAATTAAAACCTTTACAGACAAACAAAAGCTAAGAGAATTCAGCACCACCAAACCAGCTTTACAACAAATGCTAAAGGAACTTCTCTGGGCAGGAAACACAAGAGAAGGAAAAGACCTACAATAACAAACCCAAAACAATTAAGAAAATGGTAATAGGAACATACATATCGATAATTACCTTAAATGTAAATGGATTAAATGCTCCAACCAAAAGACACAGACTGGCTGTATGGGTACAAAAACAAGACGTGTATATATGCTGTCTACAAGAGACCCACTTCAGACCCAGGGACACCTACAGACTGAAAGTGAGGGGATGGAAAAAGATATTCCATGCAAATGGAAATCAAAAGAACCCTGGAGTAGCAATTCTCCTATCAGACAAAATAGACTTTAACATAAAGACTATTACAAGAGAAAAAGAAGAAAACTACATAATGATCAAGGGATGAATCCAAGAAGAAGATATAACAATTGTAAATATTTATGCACCCAACACAGAAGCACCTCAATACATAAGGCAAATGCTAACAGCCATAAAAGAGGAAATCGACAGTAACACATCATAGTAGGGGACTTTAACACCCCACTTTCACCAATGGACAGATCATCCAAACTGAAAATCAATAAGGAAACACAAGCTTTAAATGACACATTAAACAAGATGGACTTAATTGATATTTATAGGACATTCCATCCAAAAACAACAGAATACACTTTCTTCTCAGGGGCTCATGGAACATTCTCTAGGATAGACCAAATCTTGGGTCAAAAATGAAGCCCTGGTAAATTTAAGAAAATTGAAATCATACCAAGTATCTTTTCTGACCACAATGCTATGAGACTAGATATCAATTACAGGGAAAAATCTGTAAAAAACTACAAACACTTGGAGGCTAAACAATACACTACTAAATAACCAAGAGATCATTGAAGAAATCAAAGAGGAAATCAAAAGACACCTAGGGCTTCCCTGGTGGCGCAGTGGTTGAGAGTCTGCCTGCCGATACAGGGGACACAGGTTCGTGCCCTGGTCCAGGAAGATCCCACATGCCGCGGAGTGGCTGGGCCCGTGAGTCACGACCGCTGAGCCTGCGCATCTGGAGCCTGTGCTCCCCAACAGGAGAGGCCACAACAGTGAGAGGCCCGCGTACCAAAAAAAAAAAAAAAAAAAACACCTAGAAACAAATGACAATGAAAACGCAATGACCCAAAACCTATGGGATGCAGCAAAAGCAGTTCTAAGAGGGAAGTTTACACCAATACAATCCTATCTCAATAAACAACCTAACCTTACATCTAAAGCAGTTTACAGAAAGAAGAAAAAACCCCCAAAGTTAGCAAAAGGAAAGAAATCATAAAGATCAGATCAGAAATAAATGAAAAAGAAATGAAAGAAACAATACTAAAGATCAGTAAAACTAAAAGCTGGTTCTTTGAGAAGATAAACAAAATTGATAAACCATTAGCCAGACTCATCAAGAAAAAAAGGGAGAAGACACAAACCAACAGAATTAGAAATGAAAAAGGAGAAGCAACAACTGACACTGCAGAAATAAAAGGATCATGAGAGATGACTACAAACAACTCTATGCCAGTAAAATGGACAACCAGGAAGAAGTGGACAAATTCTTAAAAAGCACAACCTTCCGAGACTGAACCAGGGAGAAATAGAAAATATAAACAGACCAATCACAAGCACTGAAATTGAAAGTGTGATTAAAAATCTTCCAACAAACAAAAGCCCAGGACCAGGTGGTGTCACATGTGAATTCTATCAAACATTTAGAGAAGAGCTAACACCTATCCTTCTCAAACTCTTCCAAAATATAGCAGAGGGAGGAACACTCCCAAACTCATTCTATGAGGCCACCATCACCCTGATACCAAAACCAGACAAAGATGTCACTAAGAAAGAAAACTGCAGGCCAATATCACTGATGAACATAGATGCAAAAATCCTCAACAAAATACTAACAAACAGAATCCAACTGCACATTAAAAGGATCATACACCATGATCAAGTGAGATTTATTCCAGGGATGCAAGGATTCATAAATATATGCAAGGCAATCAATGTGATAAACCATATTAACAAACTGAAGGAGAAAAACCATATGATCATCTCAATACATGCAGAAAAATTTTTTGACATAATTCAATACCCATTTATGATAAAAACCCTCCAGAAAGTAGGCATAGAGGGAACTTACCTCAACATAATAAAGGCCATATATGACAAACCCACAGGCAACATTGTTCTCAATGGTGAAAAACTGAAAACATTTCCACTAAGATCAGGAACAAGACTCTCCCACCACTATTATCCAACATAGTTTTGGAAGTTTTAGACCCAGCAATCAGAGCAGAAAAAAAATCAAAGGAATCCAAATCAGAAAAGAAGTAAAACTGTCACTGTGTGCAGATGACATGATACTATACATAGAGAATCCTAAAGATGCTACCAGAAAACTACCAGAGCTAATCAATGAATTTGGTAAAGTAGCAGGATACAAAATTAATGCACAGAAATCTCTGGCATTCCTATATACTAATGATGAAAAATCTGAAAGTGAAATCAAGAAAACACTCCCATTTACCATTGCAACAAAAAGAATAAAATATCTAGGAATAAACCTACCTAAGGAGACAAAAGACCTGTATGCAGAAAATTATAAGACACTGATGAAAGAAATTAAAGATGATACAAATAGATGGAGAGGTATACCATGTTCTTGGATTGGAAGAATCAACATTGTGAAAATGACTCTACTACCCAAAGCAATCTACAGATTCAATGCAATCCCTATCAAGCTACCAGTGGCATTTTTCACAGAACTAGAACAGAAAATTTCACAATTTGTATGGAAACACAAAAGATCCAGAATAGCCAAAGCAGTCTTGAGAAAGAAAAACGGAGCTGGAGGAACCAGGCTCCTGAACTTCAGAGTATACCACAAAGCTACAGTAATCAAGACAGTATGGTACTGGCACAAAAACAGAAATACAGATCAACGGAACAGGATAGAAAACCCAGAGATAAACCCACACACATATGGTCACCTTATCTTTGATAAACGAGGCAAGAATATACAATGGAGAAAAGACAGCCTTTTCAATAAGTGGTGCTGGGAAAACTGGACAGGTACATGTAAAAGTATGAGATTAGATCACTCCCTAACACCATACACAAAAATAAGCTCAAAATGGATTAAAGACCTAAATGTAAGGCCAGAAACTATCAAACTCTTAGAGGAAAACATAGGCAGAACACTCTCCTTTTTGACCCACCTCCTAGAGAAATGGAAATAAACACAAAAATAAACATGTGTGATCTAATGAAACTCAATAGCTTTTGCTCAGCAAAGGAGACCATAAACAAGATGAAAAGACAACCCTCAGAATGGGAGGGTTGCAAACGAAGCAACTGATAAAGGATTAATCTCCAAAATTTACAAGCAGCTCATGCAGCTCAATAACAAAAAAAACAAACAACCCAATCCAAAAACGGGCAGAAGACCTAAATAAACATTTCTCTAAGGAAGATATACAGGTTACCAACAAACACATGAAAGGATGCTCAACATCATTAATCATTAGAGAAACGCAAATCAAAGCTACAATGAGGTATCACCTCACACTGGTCAGAATGGCCGTCATCCAAAAAATCTACAAACAACAAATGCTGGAGAGGGTGTGGAGAAAAGGGAACCCTCTTGCACTGTTGGTGGGAATTTAAATTGATACAGCCACTATGGAGAACAGTATGGAGGTTCCTTAAAAAACTAAAAATAGAACTACCATATGACCCAGCAATCCCACTACTGGGCATATACCCTGAGAAAACCATAATTCAAGAAGAGTCATGTACCACAATGTTCACTGCAGCACTATTTACAATAGCCAGGACATGGAAGCAACCTAAGTGTCCATCAACAGATGAATGGATAAAGAAGATGTGGCACATATATACAATGGAATATTAGCCATAGAAAGAAACAAAAGTGAGTTATTTGTAGTGAGGTGGATGGACTTAGAGTCTGTCATACAGAGTGATGTAAGTTAGAAAGAGAAAAACAAATACCATATGCTAACACATATATATGGAATCTAAAAAAAAAGGTTCTGAAGAACCTAGGGGCAGGACAGGAATAAAGACGCACACGTAGAGAATGGACTTGAGGACACGGGGAGGGGGAAGGGTAAGCTGGGACGAAGTGAAAGAGTGGCATGGACATATATACACTACCAAATGTAAAACAGATAGCTAGTGGGAAGCAGCTGCATAGCACAGGGAGATCAGCTCGGTGCTTTGTGTCCACCTAGAAGGGTGGGATGGGGAGGGTGGGAGGGAGGTGCAAGAGGGAGGGGATAAGGAGATATATGTGTACGTATAGCTGATTCACTCTGTTATAAAGCAGAAACTAACACACCATTGTAAAGCAGTTATACTCCACTAAGATGTTAAAAAAAAAAAGATTGAGTGGGCTTATGGAGTCTAGTACAGAGGCTGACACATAACAGATAGTCAACAAAATAGAATTACTAATGCTCAACATACTTGCTCTCTTATAAACAGACTGATATTTATAAGCCCAACTTTCTATCAGTCAGGAAAAGGATAGAGAGTGGGAAAATTCAGGAAGTACTTAAGACAACAGGGTATTAGTACTTTCCTAGCATAATTATAGCCTTTATATAGGTCCTGGAGTCTCCCCAGGCCCAAGGGAGTTACAGACATCAACCATGGCCAGCGTTCACCTCGGCACCACTTCAACATCCTCTCAGTCCTCTGCTCACACCAGCCACGACTGAGCTGACCAAGTTCAGTGCAGGCTTTCCCCGCCTCACTGGGTGCATCTCAACAGTATTTCACCGAGCTGCACTGCCCATTCTTGCTTTCTACCCCTGACCTTACGTGACTAGAGCAGAGGACATCCTAGAAGCCCCCTGAACACCCACACATGTGCCACCTGGCAGTACGGAGGAGTTAACACTCCCAGAACTGCCCCGGTCCAGTAAGGCACGGGAGACTATGCTGAATGCTTCTTGCCCCTATGATCCTCCCATGGGGAGAGTCCTCATGACGCTTCTGAGGAGGTCACACCAAGTTCGGTACAAATGGTGGCAACTCCAAATCACACCCTTGTACTGGCTTTCCCTCCTTCCCCGTCCTTTGCACCTGCCCCCTGGGGCACACTCTTAAATTAACTACCTGCACACAAGCCTCTGTCTCAGGTTCTGCTTTCAGGGGAATGCAAGCTGACATTACCTATTTCCATGGTTATCTAGAATAATAGGTTCGTGACGTTGAAAGGGACATGAAACAGAGTTTACTTCAAGGATGAGAAATAAATGGCTGGGTGCTGCTCTCTCGCTGCACTCCCGTGACAAAGATCACTAACTCAGTGTGCTGCACTTTCCCAAGGAGTCCAGACCCAGCTTCAAAACCCTTCTCCACACCGCTTCAGGTAGCCTCCATCAATTAATTGGAACTGATGCTCGAGATAAGATTCATTTGCTACCTCGGTCCTGCAGACTCAGCCAGGGCAGATCTCAGTTCTGCCACGTATTAGTTATGTATAGCCTTGAAATAACTTTCCTAACTTTTGTGGATTTCATTTTTCTCCTCTATAAAATGGGCATAATAATTTCTTTTCACAGTGTTATAAAGAATTTTTACTTCTTTAATATTTAATAACATAAGATACGGAAGCACCTAAGAATACATTTGACACATATTCGATACTCAATACATGTAATTCTGTTCTTCCTTGCTTTTATTTTAAAATACAATGAGCAGGGAAGTACAGACACAGTGACTCGCTGTGTAGACTTGGCAAGTAAACCCCATCTCCATATTTTACAGCTGTAAAAAGTATATAATAATTTATACATCATTCCTCATTGTAGCGAGAATACAATGAAATAACGAAGAGACCACAGTACTGCTTCCAGTAATAATATCAGTATTATTACAAACATTACATTAGTAATGATATAATTACTTACATTGGTGTTTATTTCAAATGAAGAATTCTAAGGCTAGTGAGTGTATAAAGCATGTCTTTTTACTCTATATTTTTGACGCTTTGACTTCTGGGGACTTGCTGACACTGAAGGGACTGCCTCTCTCTGGGGCAGCCAATTCCTAGAGATAATAGACGGCTCACCTGCAAGCATAACTCTCATGTGCAAACCAATTACTCGAGCCCACAGCTCTAACCACCTCTTTTATCTTGGAGTCTCACAATCTGGGTGACTATCCCCCTGCCCTAATCACTCCAGGGCCGGGCACCAGACAACCAGCAACAGCCCCTATGTCCCTCGGAGCCTGCTGAAATCATTCTAAACTAGCCAATCCTAAGCCTGCTTGCCCTGCCTTGCTGTTGTCTCCTCTGAAACCACAATAAACTCTCTTCCTCATGCTTTTCCCTTGCTCTCTCTGGTTGCTTCCCTGTGTGCCCACCCCCCGCCCCCGGTGTGGTATTATTCACCACACCTGAATAATACTAAAACAAATCCACATTTTAAAACAATGAGGCTAAGAGATCAATGTCACCTACCAGATTAAAGGCAGACCCCTCAGTCCCTGCTCTGTCACACCATGTTGCCTCCCATCTGGGGTATCAGGCAATCCTGACCATCTCTAGGAAGACAAGCCCCAGTGCTGACCAAGGAATTCACCAAAGCACCTTGGTGGGAAGGTGGAGGAAGCTCAGTCTTAGGGTGACCCCCCAGCCTGGTCAGACCCAGTGATGGAGGGAGGGACTGCAGCCCTGACTACAGAAATCCGGAATTGCTGTAGCTCAGCAGAATCAAAGATTTATTCTCGCTCTTTTTTTTTTTTGGCTGTGTTGGGTCTTCGTTGCTGTGCACGGGCTTTCCTCTAGTTGCAGTGAGCGGGGATGTGCTGGCTTCTCATCGCGGTGGCCTCTCTTGTTGCGGAGCATGGGCTCTAGGCCTGTGGGCTTCAGTAGTTGTGGCTTGCAGGCTTTCGAGCGGAGGCTCAGTAGTTGTGGTGCATGGGCTTAGTTGCTCCGCAGCATGTGGGATCTTCCCGGACCAGGGCTCAACCCCGTGTCCCCTGCATTGGCAGGCGGATTCTTAACCACTGTGCCACCAGGGAAGTCCCAAAAGATTTATTCTTAAATGTCACAATGAGTGATTAATCAGAATACAAACATTACTGCTGATGTCACGGCTAAAAGGGGGTATACATGATAAAATGTGAGAGGTCATCAACCTGCTCATATCTGAATTCGTAGATCCTCCCTCTAAACCAAAATCAAGATCCTGAACAACTCTGCCATCACTTTTCTTCTTCCTCTTTTTTGTTGGCGGGGGGGGGCGCGGTACGCGGGCCTCTCACCGCTGTGGCCTCTCCTGGACGCGCAGGCCCAGCAGCCATGGCCCACAGGCCCAGCCGCTCTGCGGCATATGGGATCCTCCCGGACCGGGGCACGAACCTGTGTCCCCTGCATCGGCAGACGGACTCTCAACCACTGCGCCACCAGGGAAGCCCACTTTTCTTCTTTTTGATGGATGGGCTTGATGCTGTTTACAATCACTTACATCTCTAAATATCTATACTTTTTACATTATTTTACAAAAATAAATCCCAGTGGGTTCCCTTTTTAATCCATCAACTGCACAAGAAATGTACTAGAAAAAAAAAAAAAAAACAGTCAGCAACAAAGAACAACCATATGCCAAATTATAAGAACTAGCAAACAGAGGCTGACAGGTCAATGATTTGTAAGAAAAAATATGGAAAATGATCAAACTATAATATGAGTAAAGAATATCAGACTTTTATGAAAATGGAAATTCAGATCCAAAATAGGTCTGAGAGATCATGAAATACAAAAATCTTAATTTTATGAACAAGGACACAATTTCAGAGTGGTTCAATCATTTGCTTTAAGAGGAAGCAGCTAATAAATGAGAAAGATACTAATGACTGAAAGTCTAGAGATCTGAACCCACCTTATCATAGCTACATATCATAGGTAACATGGATTATTTGGGGAAAAAATATAAAAATCCCAATAGTTTACAACTTTATTTTCAGCTGTGTAAGCCCAAGAGAGGATCAATACTTCACAGAATATTTGGTATGATGATTAAAAAAATTAAAATGTAGAAACGAGATTTCTGAAGTCAAAATTCATGATCAAAATTGTCTTAAAATGAACACTCACTTCCTCAAAGGGATTGACAATATTTAAAAATATGTATATATAAGTACAGATTTGTCACTAGGTTAGAAAAGACTTGAAATGATCAAATTAGAAAAGAGTAGGATCAGTTCCTGGACTGGTGGACACATTTTTTTAGGTAAAAAAATATGCCTGCCCTCTGTTGACCACCTAGAACCCTACTTAGGGACATGTGGTTTCTACCCGAATGC
The DNA here is from genome assembly GCF_000442215.2 of Lipotes vexillifer. Lineage (NCBI taxonomy): Eukaryota > Metazoa > Chordata > Mammalia > Artiodactyla > Lipotidae > Lipotes > Lipotes vexillifer. The sequence continues at coordinate 550,246 of NW_006773723.1, forward strand.
ACATAAACCAGAATATATTTAGAGGTTGGTCTATTTCTAGTCACACAAGTTTTGTTTCCTAAATAAGACTTCAGATTACCATTTTGGGCTCTTCCCAAAAATTCCAGCACTCCATATGGCTGAAGATGTGGTCCCATCTTCTTCACAAGACCTCGTGTGAACTGTGTACAGTACTGTCTTCAACCCTTTCGTTCCTATGCATTTTCCACGGTGAGAAGAAATGCAGGGCTTATGAGGAAGGCGGGAAATGAGAAAGACAGGCATGTTCCAAAGTTGAGATTCTGAACTGCTTTCCAAATTTTTTCAAATGTGAAAATTTCTTTAGTTTGCACAAACTGTTATAAATGATAGCACAGAACATATACATTCAGCTTATGGAGAGTCACACAGTATGGTAGTTATCCTAATTACAGCTCAAAAACCTACTACAGTAGATTTTTTAGCGCATCAAGAAGAATATTATAGTTGCAATTTTATCTCATTTAAAGAATGATTTGTAAAGCTACAGAAGTCTGGAAAGGGTCACTTGGGGTGTATTACAATTATTTTCGATACGATATGAGAATAAACTTACCTGTTCACGAGTGATCGTATTGATTTTCTTTTCAGACACCTCTTCAGCTACATGTTTAATGGTCAATTTTACTTATATTAACCAAATCATTAGCCTCCCCTCAAATTTCTAGAATTTCTGTAACACTAATAATAACTTACACGCCAGGAAGTTAAGACGATGAATTACTAATACTTGGGTGGAATTAGTTCGAGAAGATAACACAAATAGGTAAAAAAGTACACGTTACTTCACTTATTTTCATACCGCATTTGAAACCTTGGTTAAATGACGCAGTGATCAGGGCTACCAACTGTTTACTACAGCACAAGTTTGCACAGTATTAAAGGCATCTATTTTAATAGTTCATATCGTTTTTGAGAGGAAACTAGTTTTGGTGGCCATTATTCATGTAAAAGTGCAAATCCTTCCAATCATCTTTCAGAGAACTGTTGTATGCATTAATCTTATGAACCTAAATTAACCAAAAGACTCCACAGTATTCTTGCCTCCAAAAACTTCCCTCCCCACTTTACTATTCACTGTTATAATTATTAATGAATAATAAATGTTTTTCGGGTATTTCTTACATTAAGAAACTGGTAGGTAGATAGGCAAGTAGATATCGACAGATATTAACAATGTACAAAAATCTAAAATAGCAGAGGAGAAGTAGAGATATTATTTATATTTCCAGGAGCAATTATTTTGTAATTTGCTCTTCTGATGCGTTTCCAATCCTTAGTTTATTTTTTAAAAAACTAAGGTATTCACCATTTTTTCTGTGATAGTTTTCCAAGTGAGGTTACTTTTATTTTATTTTTATTTTTTTTATTTTTTTAGCGTTACGTGGGCCTCTCACTGTTGTGGCCTCTCCCGTTGCGGAGCACAGGCTCCGGACGCGCAGGCTCAGCGGCCATGGCTCACGGGCCCAGCCGCTCCGCGGCATGTGGGATCCTCCCGGAACGGGGCACGAACTCGTGTCCCCTGCATCGGCAGGCGGACTTTCAACCACTGCGCCACCAGGGAAGCCCCAAGTGAGGTTACTTTTTAAAGCCATATTTAAATTAATGATTGATCTGCAATCAACTTGAGTTTCCTGCATATAATGAGAGAGCGAAAGCGAATCCACTGACTGAGACTCTTCCATGTACCTGAAACTGTACTAAGCATTTAACACCGTATCTCATTTACTCCCCAAGTCAAAACTGTGATACGTCTTATCAGCCCCAATTTACTTAGGAGAAAACTGAGGCCCAGAGAAGTTAAGTAATTTATCTAAGATTATATAATTGGCTATGCTTGAATTCAAAGATTTGTTTGACTTTAGATATAACCAAATGCCTGACTTGACCATTTGAAAAATCAAACCAAATCAAAACAAATTCCTCAATAGAAGAATCACCTGCCTTTGATTGGTTCTAATGCCTGGTGGATTTTCCAAAACAGACTACAGACTATATGAGGTTAGTTGCACAGAAGTATTAGCTACACACCAGTTTTTTTCATGTCACCCCATTATACATTTCTGCAAAAAGTATTATGTATATTAAAATTTTAAATATTGTTTTTAATGATCATGACCAGCATACTCTGTTAAACATGTTCTTCTGGGTTAAACTATCATTAAATTACAAAATCTTTAGCAGCACTCAATTGAACAAAACAAATTAAATGCCTTGCACATTTTAATACATTATTAAATTTAAAAAGTCAAACTGGAATCGAATCCCGAAAGAAATGCATGGGAGGCGGTGGTACGGCGCCTTGATTAAAGCAGTCTTGACAAACACAAACACTTTGAATCTTTACTTTCTTCCCTCCACCAAAGAGGTTTTTATACCTTGAGACAATGGTAAGATTCAGTAAGGGTTGGAAGACTGTAAAAGAGAAGGGAGGATAGACTTCTTGGCACCCAAGCACTTCTCAGGCATATCACTGTTAGATTAAAAGTTTATGACGTATATACAAAAGTAGAGAGCCCAGAAGCAGACTACCTTCACATCATCCTCTGCCTGTCCTCCGAGGGATGTACAAACGCCATTTTTATTCCCTTTTTCTAAAGACTATTTTAACCCCTGCTAAGTCTCCATTTCCCATTACATTTTAATGTTCAACTTTCATAAAAATATTTAAATATTAATACTTGAATGTGAAAAATAATAGATACATGTATATGTGTAACTGAACCACTTTGCTGTACACATGAAACTAACACAACATTGTTAATCAACTACACTCCAATGTAAAATAAAAAGTTAAAAAAAGATTTAAATATTAATACTCGAATGTGCTCCATCCATTGCATTTCACCATAGTGTCAACTGCTGGCATGCAGTCTTTCCTTCTGTTCCTCCAAGGCATACTGATCTGTTCCCTCCATCCCTCAAATATCATCCATCCTGGCTGGCCCATGCCTCCACTGTCATCCCACCACCCCAGCCTAGTGCACAAGGGAAATTCTTGTTCTCCCTGAAGACTGAGATCCAGCTCATCCTGCAAACACTGGGTCAATCTCCACCTCCTCCCTGAAGTCTTCCCAGAACAACAGGGAAACAGTGCTCTCTCCTTCCTTTCAGAAGTCCAGCAAGAACCAGTGTTCCTCCCATTCTTCTTTACCCCATCTTTATTGTTTAGTATGGTCAGTGACATTGTTCTGTGAACAAACGCCCTCCCTTTTTACCACAATTCATCCCTAAAAACCACATTGGAAAGTTGGAAAGCAGATTATCGTCAAGACCATTTACGTTTCCACTGGCCACCATGCGATACTCCAATAAGAAGGAGTGAAAATAAGCGCTACAGGTGAGGCCAACAGTGTCATAAAACCAAAAAAAATATAACACTTCTGTATCGCAACATATAATTTGGGGAAAAAAAGCTATGGTGTAGGTCATAGAGTTTTAGGGCTGAAGTGTATCTTAGAACTCCTCAGTTCACAGATGAGGACCCTAAGGCACAAAAAGGGTGAGAAACTTGCCCTGAATTTCAGAGCTGAGATAGGATGGGAAGAGAACTCGAGCACAGCTCTGTTGATACACAGATCAAAGCTCTTTCTAGTATATTCCACTGCCCTGTTGTAAATGCCTATTAAAAGCACATACTTTACACAGCAATTATTTAAGGAGCCTTAATTTGCAATAAAGTGTTCAACTACCATAAAGAATAAAACTACTGAACCATAAATCTAAAACCAATATACTCCTCACAATAAACATGAAACAAACAATAACACAAATAAAAACCCCAGGGTGAGCTCCTGGAAAGGGGTGGCCACACCTTTGTCCACATGGTGCCCGGCCCCCTGGGGTCACTCCTATGCTGTGCAGGACCCCACAGGCCAGCACCGGTCTCCTCAGGCTCCACACGTGGCTGGGCCTTAGAGCTATAAAATGTATCCAGGGGAAATCTGAACACCTCTTCTTTCCCCCATAAATCTCCCAGTAGCAGGCAGACGTAATCCAAAAATTAATTGATCATTTAATTCAAAGATTAATTTGCAGCATCTAAATAATTTGAAGCTGTCACTAAAGACCTTAGTTGAGAGGATTTAGAACTATTGTTCTCTACCCAGCTTGAAGATTGGATTTTACGGGGAGTTTTGAAAACAACTTCCTTAGTCTTCACCAAATGAATCAGAATCTCAGGGATGGGATCTGAGTAACATTTTTTTAAAAAACTGATACACTTTAATTCTGATACACTGGTAATTAAGAACCATTTGTTTGGAGAGTAGAATTTTTGTCAGTTGGGTCCTTCCCCTTTTTCCTTTATGTTTCCTGCCCAACTGGCAGGATTTTTTCAACTTCAAGTGACAGAAACCCAACCTGCTTTGGCTAAAGGGGAATTTGCTCACATAACTGAAGTCAGGAGTGAAACTGGCACCGGGAGTGATAGGAACCAGGGGCGTGATGCCCTCAGAACATTCCCCTTTGACCCCTCTACATATATATAATATATATATGTTTTGTATATATTCTATATATTACATAGAAAATATATATTATACACCACACACACACACACACCCGTCTTACTGGTTCTGCTTCTCTCTAGAACACTGACTAATACACTATCCCTCTCATTAACACAAGGAATTCTCTGGAAATTCTCACCTTTCTGGTCTGTATCATCATTTTCTCTTTCTATAGGATCATTCCCATTTGTATTCAAACATGTTGTCATTTCTCTTATATAAATCTAAAAAAAACATCCAAAACAACTTGCCCTTAATTGAATGTGCCCCACCAGCTACCGTCCCATTTATGATTCCCTCCGCAACAAAACTTTTTGAAGATTATCTGCAGTCACTGCCTTCAATTTCACTCCTTCCATTTTCCACTAAGCCTCCTCCAAACAAGTTTTCAGCTCTACCACCCCAAAGAAACTTCTCCCGCTGAGATCAGCAACAATTTCAATATCAATAAATTCAAGTCACCTCTTGGTCCTCATCTTACTTGTCAGCAGCATGTGACAGAGTTCACCAGTCTGTCTTCCCGTCACTTGTGCGTTCTTCACTTGGATGCCACACTCAAGGTCTTCCTCCACCTCACTCATTGTCCCTTCTCAGTCCTCTTTTGCCTAAATTCTGAATGTGGGAGTGCCCAAGGCTCAGTCCTTGGTCCTCTGCTCTTTCATTTCTACACTCCCCCTTTAATCTCATCTACTCACATTGCCTTCATTCTCTTATCTATATGCCAGTGACCTGCACATTTATCTCTACAATCAGACATCTCTCCTGAATTTAAGACTCAACTACCTGACTGCTCACAGATAACATTTATATGTCACATGAGATGTTGGTGAAGATGTGACAGCTGGGAGAATTGTCCTGACCTGGCAGCTATTTCTACTAACCTACCGGTCACTCTGTCCCTTCTACCAATAAAGATCATGAAGGTAGAACTGAAGAAAAAAATAATGTCCATGGATACAACTGCCAAAGATAATACTACCACACAGTATCCCAGATACTGCACATTCACAATGTCCAATAAAGTGGACTCATCCCCTTAGCCCCAAACCCTGTCCTCCTCAACAGTCTCTATCCTGTCAAGTGACCCAGTTACAGTCACTCAGACAAGCACCCTAAGGGTCATCCTTACACCCTCCCCTTCTCCTTCCTTCTAGCCACGTGCAATCCAATACCAAGTCCAGTAGGTTTTACTCTAAGAATTTCCCTAAACTAGCCCCATCATCAACGCTTGCTTTTCTGTGGCTTAGTTCTGTCCTGATTACCTATCACACGGTATAATGGAACTGCTGGATTATTTGTATATTTCTATAGATTTTTGGGTTCCTTGAGGACAGAAACTTTCATCTCTGTAGGTAGTCAATACATCTTTGTGAAGTTGAACTGAAAAGAACACATGAAAGGGAAGACTCCTGAGTTAAGAACAGGGATTTGGGTGGAAAACCCATTTCTTTGCCTTGGTGATTGTTCAGAAATTCATATCAGTAGTCACAGTTGACCCTAGTAGCCTCAACTTTTGCTCCCAGTGCAAATCACAGCCGTAAGGTCATGTGGAAGAAACAAGAGTGTACACAATGACAAATACAGGTGTTAAGCAATGTGGAATTAATAGAGTAGGAAAGTGTGAAACTTAAAGACTGGGACCTATTTGGACATGTCTTCCTAACTCAACTATAAACTCCTTGGAGGCAAAAATGGTATCTTATTCTGCTTTCTACTCAGGGTTTTCCATACTGTAGGACGTCAACAACTATTGACTGAATAGTGAACACCTGCTTTCTTTCAAGGGTCTGAGCAATGAAACCTTTTCAAACTCATCTGCCTGCCTCCAAAACTACTTCTGTCTCCAGAGGTAAAATAACTTGTGAAAAGTCTTACCTCAAATAAGTAGCAGAGCTAGTATTTAAACTCCTTTTCTCTCTGGTTCTAAAGCCCTAGTCATTCTGCCATATTGCCAATCTGAAGTATTGTGAACAAAAATAAATGGTCAAATACCTCACTCTCTTCTGTTTCATTTTTGTGCCAAGAGTTTCAGCTGACTTTTCTTGAGGTGGCCTTCTTGTCTCTGCTCTGAGTTATGGGGACATGCTTCAATTTCCAAATGTCCTTATTCAATCCCATTCAAACAACTCTCTTGCTCTAATTTTCAGAAACAGTGTTTGAGTCTTCAGAAATGATATGGTTTTCATGGCCCTGAACTTACTCTGGGATTCAGGGTCTTGTGATCCTTCTATGTTGGGCCCTGAAACTATTCTTATACTTTATAAATGTCAAAGGGGAATTCCCAATAATTGGCTTAGCTCTGACTCAAGTGAAATCATGGGTCATGCCCTTCATAGTCAACACTGTATGTCAGGTTTCTCAGCATTTTGTGAACCAACCATGACTACAAAGAAAATCGTCCATAGCCTTTTTATTCCATATTATGATGAGCAATGATTCTCTCAGTCCTATTTTTAAATTATTAATGTATTACTTATTGGCTGCCTACAATGCACCATGCACTTTTTTTTTCTAGGTGCTAAGGACACAGAGATGAATGAAAAGCAGACTGATTCTCATACTAGTTGCTGACACACTGACTGAGGAGCGATGCATATTCACAGATAATTATGATACATTGTGAGGGGAATTCTGAGGTGCTGGGAGAGGCTGAGGAGGAGACAGTGAACTCTGCCTGGGAAAGATCTGGAAAATCTCCAGAGAGATGGAGCTTTTACACTGGGGCTAAAAGAGCAGAAAGAAGTGTATGGTCATGGAGTCAGAAAGAGACTTGCTGTGTTTGAGAAGCAGTACCTTCTGTAGAGCTGAAATATATGTAGTTTGGGGGGTTACTTTGAGAATGTCAGTGTCCTGGTAGAATCACATCATTTCCTTAGTGATTATCTAGTCTGATTTCCTTATTTATAGATGAGAATACTGAGGCTCAGAGACAGTGAGAAATGTTATGCCATTTCTTCTTCTGGGTGAGTTTCATTTTTATTGCTGATTTCATAAATATCATGATCCTTGTTCTCTTTGAATAGGGATACATATTGTAAGTATGTACATACTACATACTTAGTGTGCTTAGTACATATTCTAACTGTAGCATCCTAATGAAAGTTTGGAAACAGCAGTTGGAAAAGGAAAGCACGCGCTGCTATAGATGCTTCTTCACTTGATCCCACCAAGGCTTCAGAGACCCTGCGGAAAGCATGCTTTGGACGTAGCCAAAATTCTAGTCGTTTTCTAAAGTCATCCTGTTACAGGGAGATCAGCTCAGTGCTTTGTGACCACCTAGAGAGGTGGGATAGGGAGGGTGGGAGGGAGAGGCAAGAGAGAGGGGATATGGGATATATATATATATATACGTATAGCTGATTCATTTTGTTATACAGCAGAAACTAACACAACATTGTAAACCAATTACACTCCAATAAAGATGTTAAAAATAAATAAATAAATAAAGTCACCCTGTGACAGACAGAAACAACACCCTGCATGTTTCTTCCTTGGTTTTTCCTTTATTGATAATAATCAGTTCTAAGAAAGGGGTTGTATTTGAAAATAAATCTATGTATATCTTAGATACAGTTAGAAAACTGTCATTGTTCAAAGTTGTTGACAAAGAATGATCAATTTTAACTGATTAAGTTAACTAGCATTATTCTGAATTTATTACACAGGTCATGAGATGTCCTACAAATCTGCGTCATCCTAAAATATTTAAAGGCTCTCTTACCCTATCATAGAAACACACTGCTTGAGACTCCAGTTATGTGTTCTTTTTTATAAGACAGTAACAATTTTTTTTTTTTTTTTTGCGGTACGCGGGCCTCTCACTGTTGTGGCCTCTCCCGTTGCGGAGCACAGGCTCCGGACGCGCAGGCTCAGTGGCCATGGCTCACAGGTCCAGCCACTCCGTGGCATGTGGGATCTTCCCAGACCGGGGCACGAACCCGTGTCCCCTGCATCGGCAGGCGGACTCTCAACCACTGCGCCACCAGGGATGCCCAAGACAGTAACAATTTTTAAAGTCCAAAAAGACATTATTTCAGCTTTTGGTTCTATTTGGCCAGAATTTCTTCTCAAATATGACTGTCTTAAAAGAGTACAAATATAGAGTTTCCAAGAGGGATTGCGTTATCTTAGTCCTACTAAAGCAGATTGAGAAAACTGACATGAATCAGTCACTTTGGCTTCTAGAAGAGGAAAGACTAGCCCTTTAAAAATATTATAGTTGCCGGGGCTTCCCTGGTGGCGCAGTGGTCGAGAGTCCGCCTGCCGATGCAGGGGACACGGGTTCGTGCCCCGGTCCGGGAAAATCCCACATGCCGCGGAGCGGCTGGGCCCATGAGCCATGGCCGCTGAGCATGCGCGTCCGGAGCCTGTGCTCCGCAACGGGAGAGGCCTCAACAGTGAGAGGCCCGCGTACGGCAAAAAAAAAAAAAGTTGCCTATAAAATGGAAGGCAATTTTCATATATCTTCCAAAGCAATGTAATTAAGAACATCTGTACCTACCTACTCAACTTTATTAACTTATATTTGGGACTAAAGAAACTGCTCTATAGTAGATCTCTAGTGAGCACAGGGAAAAGCACAGGAACAAATAAAACATGTAGATGTTTCAGGAATAAGACTTTTGCTTGAACATTTTCGAGATCTATGTTTGTCTCAAGGTAAGGCAACCACTGTCCAAGAAGTTAACTACAATACTGCAGAATGCAAACATAAATCATAAAATGAAGAATGGCATTGCTAAGATGCAGTCTAGTAAGACTATTCTATTATAGATCCACCCTGCAAAAATCAAGCCCAGGTAGGGCCATTTTGTGAAAAAAAGAAAAAAGAGACAACTACAAGAGCTGATTAAATACAAAAGAATAAGTATCATAATCAGTGAAGAGATGAGAAATTAAGATCGGATCTTCATCAAATAACATGAGAACTATTTACAGAACTACTACCCAGAAATTTCATGGCAATGGCGCTTCCTCTATTTTATGTGATAGTTTATCTCTCTAGCGAAAAATATATTCAATCCTTGGCTAGGAAATTAACTGCTGAAGTTTTCCCCCTATTTTTGTTTAATTAAGTAGTTGAATACAATATTCAATATGGCACAAAGGAACCTGAATCTACTTGAGACGTAAAATGAGTAAAGCCTGAGTAGCACAATAAGGCATTATCGTAGACCATCTGCAGATCCTTTATTGCTTACTGCTGGGGCTTAAACAGCCTTGAGTCACACTGTTATTATGACTTTATTCCATGGTCCCTAGGAATACTGTAGGATTTGATCTTCTGTACCTTTCTTTTTTGGTTGAAACATCCCACCCACGGAATAAGTTAGAAAAAACTGTGTAGTGGTTGTGTTATTTACAACCAAAAGACTCCATCCACCAATGGAGTGGGTTCCATCTCCAATGTCTCCCTGTACGGTAAATCTAGAGATTAAAATAAGAGGGGAAAGTTCTGTAAATACATATGGAGAATTTCAACATAGAAAGAAAACACTTATTTGAATCAATGCCTTTAGAAAAATAAAAATTTTAAAGACTTTACTTTTGGATTCCTTCCCTTAAAAAGTAAGGGCCACTTTAACCTCAAAATATGTCCTGTTTTTAGAATTGGGGTATTAAGCCATTATGCTGTGGCCCACAAATGCATCAGAGTCACAAATGCTGTGGTCAAAAGTCTTCACCCTTCTTCAGTTGACTGGTGGTTTCATATGTTCTAGGAATATTTTTATCTTTTGGCGTGATGCTCTATACCATATGGTATAACACACTGACAAGCAAAAAGGGGAGAACTAGTTTGAAATATATACACACATCTACACACATATATTTATACATTTATATATTCACACACACATACACTGCATGCATAGGGTAAGAAGTTGCACGTATGCCTACAAAGAAATAAGGGCAAAGTTACACATCCTGCATACAGGACTGAGATTCTTTGTCCGTGTGAAAAACATCATTCAAATCCCAAGCAAGACTGAAAGTTCACTATAGACCTGAAAGCATTCAAGAGATATATCAGAAACACCTACATTTTGCTACATCAAGTAACATTTGAACTGTCTGTAACACTTTTTCACACAATATTTAATGCTGCTTCTCTAAGTGCAATAATAACTGCAGCAGTGACACACAAGTTGCAGAATCCATTTAGGAAAAATTGTTAAAATGGGAAACACACTCAACTATCTTTAATTGATTCCCAGAGGGTGAAAGTATCCTTTCCTTTTGATTCCAGGTTCCTTCAACATGATTTTCCTTTTGAAAACAGTGACCTTGAATCAATTTTTACAAGTTTTCTAGAAGATTAAGGTGTGACACTCAACCTGCTCATTAGTCTCTGTGTCAAGAGGTAGTCTTCCCTAGAAGAAAACACAGAGGAAAAGCTTCTTGACAATGATTTCTTGGATAGGACACCAAAAGCACAGGCAACAAAAGCAGAAATAAACAAGTGGGATTATGCCAAACTAAAAAGCTTCTGCACAGCAAAGGAAACAATTGATAAAATGAAGAAGCAACCTACAGAATGGGAGAAAATATCTGCAAACCATATATCTGATAAAGAATTAATATTCAAAATCTATAAAGAACTCTGACAACTCAATAGCAAAAAACCAAATAACTTGATTAAAAAATGGGCAAAGGGGCTTCCCTGGTGGCGCAGTGGTTGAGAGTCCGCCTGCCGATGCAGGGGACAGGGGTTCGTGCCCTGGTCCGGGAAGATCCCACATGCCGTGGAGCGGCTGGGCCCGTGAGCCATGGCTGCTGAGCCTGTGCGTCCGGAGCCTGTGCTCCGCAATGGGAGAGGCC
>NW_006773723.1:561603-576249 GCF_000442215.2 Lipotes vexillifer
AGACATTCTACTAAAGAAGACATACAAATGTCCAACAGGTATATGAAAAGGTGCTCAACATCACTAATCATCAGAGCAATGCAAATCAAAACCAGAATGAGATATAACCTCACACCTCTATTACATATATATTAAAAAAAAAAAAAGTCAAGTGTTGGCAAGGATGTGGAGAAAAGAGAAGAGGGAACTCTTGTACTCTGCTGGTGGGGATGTAAATTGGTGCAGCCACTATAAAAACCAGTATGGAAGTTCCTCAAAAATTAAAAATAGAGCTACCATATGATCCCACAATTCCACTTCTGGGTATATATCCCAAAAAAGTGAAATAAGGATCCCAAAGAGATATCTGCACTCCCATGTTCATTAAAGCATTATTCATAATAGCCCAAGACATAGAAGCAACCTAAATGTCCATCGATGGGCAAATGGATAAAGAAAATGTGGTTTATACTTATAATGGAATAGTATTCAGCCTTAAGAAGGAAATCCTGCCATTGTGACAACATGAATGAACCTAGAAGAAATCATGCTAATAAGTCAAATAAGCCAGACTCAGGAGGACAAATACTATGTCATATCACTCATATGAAGAATCTCAAACAGTTACAGAAGAGAGTAGAATAATGGTTACCAGGGGACGGGGGAGAGGAAAACAGAGAGGTATTAGTCAAAAGATACAAAATTTCAGTAATACCATATGAATAAGTCCTACTGATCTATTGTACACCATAGTGCCTCTAGTTTATACTGTATTACACACTTACAAATTTGCTAAGAGGGTAGATATTAAGTGTTCTTAATAACAATAATAAAGAGGGTGGGAAAACTTTTGCAGGTGATGGATATGTTTATGGCACAGGTTGTGGTGATGGTTTCACTGATGTATACTTATCTCCAAATTCATCAAATCGTATACATTAACATATACAGCTTTGTGTATGTTAAAAGAGGAAGAGAGAGAGAGACAGACAGGGTCTGGCATGATCCGTCCTGTTCTCTCCTGTATCTGAACAAAGGACAGTGTGGACACATGGTGAACCTCAAATCCTCTCCTAAGCCATTAAAGTGAGTGGGTGCAAGAGCCAGTAAATGGAATAAGGAAAAACAGGTGTTTTCTCACACTGTGCAACAAATCACTTTCATACAATCTAGTGTCAGAAGAAGATGACAGCAGGCTAGTACTGCCTGCTTTTTTCAGTCTTAACATATCCTTCTTTTAAAAGCCCAAATGTACGTATTCATATCTTAGTTAAATTTCTACTAGAAATGCTTTAAAGTCATATTAGATTTCAATACTTTCGTTTTCAGACAAGGGTAAGGGCATATGCCAGAACATTACTGCAAGAAAACTTAAAAAGTAAAACAACAAACACAAATGTTGTTAAATGGCTGGACTTGAAGTCAAGCACTGTGGATTTGAACCCTAACTGCACAGTATTCCAGTTGTATGAATTTGGGAATATTATTTAAACAAGACTTACTTTTTTACCTCTGTAAAATGAGGAAAGTTATTTTGAGGGAGGATTCAATCAATTAAATCTAATAATGGCTATAAAGTACTTGCCTCAGTGTCTTGTGAGCACATAGGAAGCACTCAAAAGTATTGGCCGCCATTATTACAAGTCAAAAACAATTCTGTAGGACTTCATACTCAACACACACAAATAGATTGAAAAGTCAACAATATCGTAGTAGCTAATCCAGGTAACTATCCATCATCCAAAAATGTTAATCCCTTCACATCCTGCCCCCAAAGTACAGCACTGTCAAAACACAGTGTCACCACTAGACATGACCAAACAACAAGCCACCTGTCTTCTGAGATAAAGGGGTTTGGGGACCACAGTTCTAAGGGACAGCTAATACAAAGCAATGCTTTCACCAGAGCAATGCTGGTCTCTAATACTTGTCAGTAATCATCCCACCATTATTAGTGTTCAGGGTACCAAAGACGAAAATGTGTGTGAATCTATGTGATTAACCAATACCAGGCTCAGCCCTTTCACAAAGGAGCTCTGATCTGTTCAACAAAGCACACTGTCCACCCACACCAGGGAGCAGAAACGTAAGCCCAGTTATACAAATCCAGAACCTAAAGCTGAAAGTTGACAATATGTATTTTTAAACTCTGAATTATCAGAAGCAGGAATTTTAGGAATTGACTGCACTCCAGTTGCTATGTTTTCAGTCAGGTTTATACTAAAGAATAATCATTGAACCAATATATGCTCTCCACTTGTAAATATTCATGATAGGTAAGCATTTGCTTATGAAATCTTCACTTTCTAATCAAAGTGGCAGACAATTGATATGTATGACATTTATCATTTTTGTATACAGTTTGTATATTTTGATATCAATATCTACAATTCTAAAATATTCATATTGGAAATAGATAACAGTTACTGCACCAAACCCATTCATTCATCCTTCATTCTTATAACAAGTATTCACCGAGGACCTACTCAGGGCCAGGTATTGTGCTAGTGCTAAAACTAAAGTCAAGCTTTTATAGTTTCTTCTTCATTATTATCAACTATTTAGGATAAAGTTATGAGGAGAAATGACAATGGATTTAAATCCTGTTATGATGGTACTTTTATTAAAATTTCTATTAATTTTTGTATTAAGCAATTACAGACTTAATTAATCCTTTCCACTTTCCTATAGACAAAAAAAGATCCCATCCCAAATCCTTCTATGCTGAAAAAAATGCCAAAGCCATAAAATGAGCACTTCAGCTATAAAAATGCATGATATAATAGATGTCACCTTCTCTTATTCAGCAAAGGAGCATTCTATAACTTTGTCCTTTGTCTTTCACAGAACAGTAATCTGAAGTCGTTTCAGTGGGGTTTTACTTTGGATAAAGTACAAAAATATTCTTCTCTGAGAAGCCGTTAATCTTTCCTCTGCAGCTGACGATTCTCTCTGCTCACCTGATTTTGGGGAAATCAGAGAAGCACAGCGTCCTGTTACCGCAGACCCCTTCCACTCCTCAGGGCCACCCTGGGCTTTCTCCTCCAGGCTGTGGGTAGCTGTAAGCAGGGATGCACCTCAGTGCCTGCAGCCCACATCACATTTTCAAAAAGATTTTAAAGATGCACAGAGTTACATGGATACATAACAAACATTCAAACCTTACTTGTGGATCGATGGATAAGGAAGAGAGACATTAATGAATAGCTCACGTTACTCTGTGAACTTTGGGACCAAAAATTTTCCAATTATTATGTATTAGCATAGACACTGAGTGTGTACAAATGTTTGCCTTCTATCCTCCTCCTGGTGGGCCACCAGCAAAGTGATTACAGTCCCAGTCTTTCCTCCTCTCTGAACCTTCTTGCAAGAGGCTGTATAGTTTAATGCAAAGAGCACAGGGGATCTGGCTATTGTGTTAGCTTTCTGTGGCCACTGTAATAAATTACCACAAATCTGTGGCTTAGACAATACTCATTTACTATCGGATGGTTCTGTAGGCCAGTAGTCGAAAATGGCTCTCCCTAGGCTAAGATCAAGGTGTAAGCAGGGTGAGGTTTCTTTCTGGAGGCTCTAGAGGGGAATCTGTTTCCTTGTTTACCCAGCTTCGAGAGCCTGCCTGCATTCTTTGGCCTTGGCACTCCTTAATCCATCTCCAGAGCCAGCAATAGTCAACTGACCTCCTCTCCTGCCTCCCTCTTCCAGGTTTAGTGTGTGATTACATTGGGCCCACCCAATAGTTTGGTATCATCCCCCATTTTAAGGTTAGCTGATTAGCAACCTTCATTCCACTTTGCAGAGTGACTTATTCATAGGTTCTGGAGATTAAGTGTGAAAAACTTTAGGATTAAGGGGGCTTTATTCTATCTACCACAGCTATAATGGACCTGGAATCAAAAGCCCAGTTCTACCCCTGAGTAGCCCTGCAACCTTATGCAAACTGGTTAATTTCTTAATGTGTTCGTCTCTTCTGAAAAAATAGCTTCACAGTTATCTCATGAATCGCAGTGAAGATTAAATGAGATAATATACGCAAAACATCTAAGCCCACAGCCTGTTATGTTCATTTCCATCTTCCCTTACCTTCCTCTCAAAAGTCAGCATCATAGTGGGGTGGAGCTGGATTTTGGACCTAGGTCCATTTTGGCTTCACAGCCATGCTCCTTGCCTTACACTACACTCCTTCTACAAGAAAGTCCCATTGCTGGGAAACACTGAGCCATGATTTTACATACATAAATGGCCCTGCATGACTAAGGGAAGCACTCCAAGATTTCACTCTGATAAAGGTAAGAGATTTATGCTGAGTTAGCATAAATTCTGAACTGATTTCTCTGATGCAAACAGATGATATATTTAAAGGGATAGTCAGGATTTATCAGCAGATCATGATTCCAGCATTAAGCAATCCTCAGTGTGGACCCAATCAGCAGTTCTGAACTTCCCAAGACCCAGAGAATCGTCACTTTGACACACAACTAAACAGCAAAGTATGTGTTTTTCAAAACTTACCTGTTCCACTAATTACATAGTGGGAATACTCTCTATCTTCAGGAACTTTTTTTTTAAGTTACAAAATAAAATAGTGATGCAGCCTGAAATGTCTCAAATGGTAACAAGACCAATCCAAACTCCGAAGCTTAGTAAAGGTACGTGTAGCACCCTGCAGTAACTGATCAGTCATTTAATCAAGAGTCACAAATGTGCCTGGAGATGTCCCTATCACCTCCTACGTAAAAACATAAAAATCCACCTGTTAAATCGGCATTCTTCTGAATAGATAATGACTTTGCTTTCAGCTGCCCACATCCTTATCCTACATTTTCTTATAAGAAAAAGGGAAGAAAGAAGAAAAACATCCACTAGTGATGACAACCTAGTCCCTCTCGCTTTCTAGGCAATGGTAACAATGTGAGGGACCTGGGGCACCAGGGGCCGCCTTGGGGAGTAATTAAGTGATTAGAAAGAAGAAAATTGACTTGTGTGATACCGTTATGTTAACAAACCAACATTTCAAAACAACGTGTTATCTACATAACCTTGACAATTCATAACTCAAAAAGAATCACTGATTGAATTTTTACATTGACTAAAATTCATCTTAAAAACATGTAAATCTTATTTCTTACCAATTACAGCATTTTCGAGGTGTGGGGATTTGTGTGTTGGGGTAGAAGGATGAAAGAGGGAAGGAAACTCACCCCACCTTTTTCCCCCTAAACAGCAACTAAGAGAAAAGGATCTTTGGGAAGAACCAAGGAAGCCTAATTGTGCAAAAGCCACCTGTCTTTCAAGTGACTTCACACTTTACAAAACGTGTTCACGTTTCTCATGCACTTTGCTTCTCGTATCTACCTTGTATGGTCGCTGTTAATTCCATTTTCTGTTAAGGAAGATGACTGGGAGAGATTATTCAGAGGTCACAGAATGTGGACCCTTTGAATCTCCAAAGGAGGGGGACTCTCTCTGATGTCATCCAGAAGATGTCATTTGTGAGCTGTCCCCTCCTGGGTTCAAATCATTTATTTATTTACTTATTTAACAACTTTATTGGAGTACAATTTCTTTACAGTGTTGTGTTACTTTCTGCTGTAAAACAAAGTGAATCAGCTATATGCATATGTATATTCCCATATGCCCTACCTCTTGCGTCTCCCTCCCACCCTCCTTATCCCACCCCTCTAGGTGGTCACAAAGCACTAAGCTGATCTCCCTGTGCTATGCAGCTGCTTCCCACTAGCTATCTATTTTACATTTGGTAGTGTATATATGTCAATGCCACTCTCTTACTTCATCCCAGCTTACCCTCCCCCTCCCCGTGTCCTCAAGTCCATTCTCTACGACTGTGTCTTTAATTCTCTCCTGCCCCTAGGTTCATCAGAACCATTTTTTTTTAGATTCCATATATATGTGTTAGCATATGATATTTGTTTTTCTCCTTCTGACTTACTTCATTCTGTATGACAGTCTCTAGGTCCATCCACCTCACTACAAATAACTCAATTTCATTTCTTTTTATAGCTGAGTAATATTCCATTGTATATATGTGCCACATCTTCTTTATCCATTCATCTGTCGATGGACACTTAGGTTGCTTCCATGTCCTGGCTATTGTAAATAGAGCTGCAATGAACATGGTGGTACATGTCTCTTTTTGAATTATGGTTTTCTCAAGGTATATACTCAGTAGTGGGATTGCTGGGTCATATGGTAGTTCGATTTTTAGTTTTAAAAGGAACCTCCATGCTCTTCTCCATAGTGGCTGTATCAATTTACATTCTCACCAACAGTGCAAGAGGGTTCCCTTTTCTCCATACCCTCTCCAGCATTGTTTGTACATTTTTGGATGACGGCCATTCTGACTGGTGTGAGGTGATAACTCATTGTAGTTTTGATTTGCATTTCTCTAATGATTAGTGATGTTGAGCATCCTTTCATGTGTTTGTTGGCAACCTGTATATCTTCTTTGGAGAAATGTCTATTTAGGTCTTCTGCCCATTTTTGGATAGGGTTGTTTGTTTTTTTGATATTGAGCTGCATGAGCTGTTTGTAAATTTTGGACACTAATCCTTTACCAGTTGCTTCGTTTGCAAATATTTTCTCCCATTCTGAGGGTTGCCTTTTTGTCTTGTTTATGGGTTCCTTTGCTGTGCAAAAGCTTTAAGTTTCATTAGGTCCCATTTGTTTTTCTCTTATTTCCATTTCTCTAAGGATCTTGCTGTGATTTATGTCATAGAGTGTTCTGCCTATGTTTTCCTCTAAGAATTTTATAGTCTCTGGCCTTAAATTTAGGTCTTTAACCCATTTTGAGTTTATTTTTGTGGATGGTGTTAGAAAGTGTTCTAATTTCATTTTTTTACATGTAGCTGTCCAGTTTTCCCAGCACTACTTATTGAAGAGACTGTCTTTTCTCCATTGTATACTCTTGCTCCCGTTGTCAAAGATAAGGTGACTATATGTGCATGGGTTTATCTCTGGGTTTTCTATCCTATTCCATTGATCTATATTTCTGTTTTTGTGCCAGTACCATACTGTCTTGATTACCGTAGCTCTGTAGTATAGTCTGAAGTCATGGAGCCTGGTTCCTCCAGCTCCGTTTTTCTTTCTCAAGACTGCCTTGGCTATTTGGGATCTTCTGTGTTTCCATACAAATTGTGCAATTTTTTGTTCCAGTTCTGTGAAAAATGCCACTGGTAGTTGGATAGGGATTGCATTCAATCTGTAGATTGCTTTGGGTAGTAGAGTCATTTTCACAGTGTTGATTCTTCCAATCCAAGAACATGGTATATCTTTCCATCTGCTTGTATCATCTTTAATTTCTTTCATCAGTGTCTTATAGTTTTCTGCATACAGGTCTTTTGTCTCCTTAGGTAGGTTTATTCTTAGGTATTTTATTCTTTTTGTTGCAATGGTAAACGGGAGTGTTTCCTTAATTTCTCTTTCAGATTTTTCATCATTAGTGTATAGGAATGCAAGAGATTTCTGTGCATTAATTTTGTATTCTGCTACTTTACCAAATTCATTGATTTGCTCTAGGAGTTTTCTGGTGGCATCTTTAGGATTCTCTGTGTATCGTATCATGTCATGTGCAAATGGTGACAGTTTACTTCTTCTTTTCCGATTTGGATTCCTTTGATTTCTTTTTCTTCTCTGATTGCTGTGGCTAAAACTTCCAAAACTATGTTGAATAACAGTGGTGAGAGTGGGCAACCTTGTCTTCTTCCTGATCTTAGAGGAAATGGTTTCAGTTTTTCGTCATTGAGAACAACGGTGGCTGTGGGTTTGTCATATATGGCCTTTATTATGTTGAGGTAGGTTCCCTCTATGCCTACTTTCTGGAGTTGTTTTTTTTTTTTATCATAAATGGGTATTGAATTATGTCAAAAGCTCTTTCTGCATCTATTGAGATGATCATATGGTTTTTCTCCTTCAGTTTGTTAATATGGTTTATCACATTGATTGATTTGCATATATTGACAAATCCTTGCATTGCTGGGATAAACCCCACTTGATCATGGTGTATGATCCTTTTAATGTGCTGTTGGAGTCTGTTTGTTGGTATTTTGTTGAGGATTTCTGCATCTATGTTCATCAGAGATAGTGGCCTGTAGTTTTCTTTCTTTGTGACATCTTTGTCTGGTTTTGGTATCAGGGTGATGATGGCCTCATAGAATAAGTTTGGGAGTGTTCCTCCCTCTGCTATATTTTGGAAGAGTTTGAGAAGGATAGGTGTTAGCTCTTCTCTAAATGTTTGACAGAACTCACCTGTGAAGCTATTTGGTGCTGGGCTTTTGCTTGGTGGTAGATTTTTAATCACAGTTTCAATTTCAGTGCTTGTGACTGGTCTGTTTATATTTTCTATTTCTTCCTGGTTCAGCCTCAGAAGGTTGTGCTCCTCTAAGAATTTGTCCATTTCTTTCAGGTTGTCCACTTTATTGGCATATAGGTGCTTGCAGTAATCTCTCATGTTCCTTGTGTTTCTGCAGGGTCAGTTGTTACCTCTCCTTTTTCGTTTCTAATTCTGTTGATTTGAGTCTTCTCCCTTTTTTT
Organism: Lipotes vexillifer; assembly: GCF_000442215.2. Lineage (NCBI taxonomy): Eukaryota > Metazoa > Chordata > Mammalia > Artiodactyla > Lipotidae > Lipotes > Lipotes vexillifer. The sequence goes on from NW_006773723.1 coordinate 570,133, forward strand.
CTTGATGAGTCTGGCTAATGGTTTATCTTCTCAAAGAACCAGCTTTTAGTTTTACTGATCTTTGGTATTGTTTCCTTGATTTCTTTTTCATTTATTTCTTATCTGACCTTTATGATTTCTTTCCTTCTGATCCATTCTTCTGCTCTGGGGTTTTCTTGTTCTTCTTTTTCTAACTGCCTTAGGTGTAAGGTCAGGCTTTTTATTTGAGATGTTTCTTGTTTCTTGAGGTAGGACTGTATTGCTATAAACTTCCCTCTTAGAACTGCTTTTGCTGCATCCCATAGGTTTTGGGTTGTCGTGTTTTCATTGTCATTTGTTTCTAGGTATTTTTTGATGTCCTCTTTGATTTCTTCAGTGATCTTGGTTATTTAGTAGTGTATTGTTTAGCCTCCATGTGTTTGTATTTTTTACAGATTTTTTTCCTGTAACTGATATCTAGTCTCATAGCATTGTGGTCAGAACAGATACCTGATATGTTTTCAATTTTCTTAAACTTACCAAAGCTTGATTTGTGACCCAAGATATGGTCTCTCCTGAAGAATGTTCTATGAATCCCTGAGAAGAAAGTGTATTCTGTTGTGTTTGGATGGAATGTCCCATAAATGTCAATTAAGTCCATCTTGTTTAATGTATCATTTAAAGCTGTGTTTCCTTATTTATTTTCATTTTGGATGACCTATCCATTGGTGAAAGTGGGGTGTTAAAGTCCCCTACTATTATTGTGTTACTGTCAATCTTCCCTTTGATGCCTGTTAACATTTGCCTTATATATTGAGGTGTGTTGGGTGCATAAATATTTACTATTGTTATATCTTCTTCTTGGATTAATCCCTTGATCATTATGTAGTTTTCTTTTTTGTCTCTTGTAATAGTCTTTATTTTAAAGTCTATTTTGTCTGATATGAGAATTGCTACTCCAGCTTTCTTTTGATTTCCATTTGCATGGAGTATCTTTTTCCATCTCCTCACTTTCAGTCTGTAGGTGTCCCTGGGTCTGAAGTGGGTGTCTTGTAGACAGCATATGCACAGGTCTTGCCTCTGTGTCCATTCAGCCATTCTATGTCTTTTGGTTGACGCACTTAATGCATTTACTTTTAAGGCAATTATCAATATGTATGTTCCTATTACCGTTTTCTTAATTGCTTTGGGTTTGTTATTGTAGGTCTTTTCCTTCTCTTGTGTTTTCTGCCTAGAGAAGTTCCTTTAGCATTTGCTGTAAAGCTGGTTTCGTGTGCTGAATTCCCTCAGCTTTTACTTGTCTGTAAAGGTTTTAATTTCTCGGTTGAATCTGAATGAGATCCTTGCTGGGTAGAGTAATCTTGGTTGTAGGTTTTTCCCTTTCATCACTTTAAATATGTCCTGCCACTCCCTTCTGGCTTGCAGAGTTTCTGCTGAAAGGTGAGCTTTTAACTTTATGGGGATTCCCTTGTATGTTATTTGTTTCTTTTCCCTTGTTGCTTTCAATTTTTCTTCTTTGTATTTAATTTTTGATAGTTTAATATGTGTCTCAGCATGCTTCTCTTTGGGTTTATCCTGTATGGGACTCTCTGTGCTTCTTGGACTTGATTGACTATTTCTTTTCCCATGTTAGGGAAGTTTTCAACTATAATCTCTTCAAATATTTTCTCAGACCATTTCTTTTTTTCTTCTTCTGGAACCCCTATAATTCGAATGTTGTTGTGTTTAATGTTTTCCCAGAGGTCTCTGAGACTGTCCTCACTTCTTTTCATTCTTTTTTCTTTATTCTGCTCCCTGGCAGTTATTTCCACCATTTTATCTTCCAGCTCACTTATCCATTCTTCTGCTTCAGTTATTTGGTTATTGATTCCTTCTAGAGTATTTTTAATTTCAGTAATTGTGTTGTTCATCACTGTTTGTTTGCTCTTTACTTCTTCTAGATCCTTGATAAATGTTTCTTGTATTTCCTCCATTTTGTTTCTGGGATTTTGGATCATCTTTACTATCATTACTCTGAATTCTTTTTCAGGTAGGTTGCCTAGTTCATCTTCATTTATTTGTTCTCATAGGTTTTTACCTTGCTCCTTCGTCTGTAACAAATTTTTTTGTTGTTCCTTTTTGGTTTTGTTTTTTTTTTGATAGGTGATGCTGTATTCCTGTCTTACTGGTTGTTTTGCCTGAGACATCCAGCACTGGAGTTTGCAGACAGTTGGATAGAGCTGGGTCTTGTGGCTGAGATGAGGATCTCCGGCAGGCCTCACTCCGATTGGTATTCCCTGGAGTCTGAGAATCTCTGTTAGTCCAGCGGTTTGGACTGAGAGCTCCCACCACAGTAGTTTGGGCCTGACCTCTGGCCTGGGAACCATAATCCTGCAAGTTTTGTGGCACGGTAAAAAAAAAAAAAAAAAAAAAAAAAAGAAAAAAGGAAGAAAGGAAGAAAAAAAGGAGCAGTACAATATCAAAGAATAAAAAACAAAATAAAATTAGAAAAATAAAAAATATATTAGGAAAAATAAAACTATAATTGAAAAAACTGCAACAAGGTAAGATAAAACCACAAAAAAAAAAAAAAAAAAAAAAGTTGGTGGGTGAGAACAAGCCAAAAGGAGAGATCACCAGTTGCTGGGGGTTCCTCCTGTCCCCTCAGGTGTCCATGGTCCCCCACTGGTGCCTGGTAGGTGCCCTAGTTGTGAGGAGACGTGAATTCCACATCCTCCTAGTACACCATCTTGACTCCACCCCCATGGGCTCAATCTTTGAGGTCTTTCTCTAGTTGAAGACTTTTCTCCACCAGTGCAAGTTCAGCTGTGTTCTCCTCTAGAGCCTCCAGAAGGGTCTCAGCCCTGCTGACACCTTCCAGAACGAAAAGAGAGTAAGTCTGTGTTGTTTTATGCCACTAAATCTGTGGTAATTTATTACAGCAGCAATAGGAAACTCATACAGATTTCGGTATCTGGAAGCAGCATGCTACTGTAACAAATACCTAAAAATGCAGAAGTGGCTTTGGAATTGGGCAATGGGCAGAGGCTGGGAAAACTTTAAGGAGGATAATAGAAAAAACATAGATCACCTTGAACAGATGGTGAGCAGAAATATGAATATTAACAATTCCCTTAGTGAGGACTCAGAAGGAAGTGAGGAGTATGGCAGAGAATATACACAATCATCTTAAGGAATACGTACATTGTCATAAATAAACTCTAAGTAGAAATATGAACATCAAAGGCACTGCTGGTAAGGACTCAGATGAAAATAGGAACATGTTACTGAAAACTGGAGAAAAAGGAATCCTTGCCATACAGATGCAGAAAATTCAGTCACATTGTGTCCTGTAGCTATATGGAAAGCAAAATTTGTAAACAGTGAATTTAGATATTTAGCTGGGGAGATTTCAAAGCGAAGTGTTGAAAGGGAAGCCTAGTTTCTTCTTGCTGCTTATATGAAAATGTGAGAGGAAAGATACAGATGAAGGGGAAACTGTTAAGTACAAAGGATGCAGGAATTAATTTGTGGAAATTCTCAGTCTATCCAGACTATGACAGACACTAAAACTAGATTTACTGTCAGGAAAGAATGCTCTAGAGAGAAAGCCAAGGGTGGGGCTGCACAATTTTTGCTAGTGCCTGGGAAGAATCAAAAGGTTGGTATGTTCAGTCATACACATCTGTTCATATATACAGAGTATTAGTCATTGAAAAGATTAGGCATGTGACATGTTTCCCCTCAGCCAACTCAGAAGAAGCCAGGAATATAAATGGTGTTATCCAGAAAATATCGGTGGAGTAGCCTCTTATCTGATGGAGTGAATTGCTGCGACATACATGGGAGACCCACAAGGTTCTTGGGAGTTTTTGTCCCAGGATGAATCATACCAAGACGCCCACACCAGATTTAGATGATTTAAATGATGAAATTTGGGACTTCTGAGTTGATGAAATTTAGATGAGATTTTGAGTTTTGATTTGATGCTGTAATGGGTTGAGAATTTTGTGGATGTTGGGATAGTGTGGATGTATTTTGTATGTAAAATGGACGTAAATCTTTGGAGGTCAGAGGGCGTACTGTGATGGGAGGAATAATGTCCCCCAAAGATGTCCATGTCTTAATCCCTAAAACCAAATATGCCCACATCTTTTTTTTTTTAAACATCTTTATTGGAGTATATAGTTGCTTTACAACGATGTGTTAGTTTCTGCTTTATAACAAAGTGAATCAGCTATACATATACATATATCCCCATATCTCCGCCCTCTTGCATCTCCCTCCCACCCTCCCTATCCCACCCCTCTAGGTGGTCACAAAGCACCGAGCTGATCTCCCTGTGCTATGTGGCTGCTTCCCCCTAGCTATCTATTTTACATTTGGTGGTATATATAAATCCATGCCACTCTCTCACTTCATCCCAGCTTACCCTTCCCCGTCCCTGGGTCCTCAAGTCCATTCTCTACAACTGCATCTTTATTCCTATCCTGCCCCTAAGTTCTTCATAACCTTTTTTTTTTAGATTCCATATATATGTGTTAGCATATGGTATTTGTTTTTCTCTTTCTGACTTACTTCACTCTATGACAGACTCTAGGTCCATCCACCTCACTACAAATAACTCAATTTCGTTTCCTTTTATGGCTGAGTAATATTCCATTGTATATATGTGCCACATCTTCTTTATCCATTCACCTGTCCATGGACACTTAGGTTGCTTCTGTGTCCTGGCTATTGTAAATAGAGCTGCAGTGAACATTGTGGTACATGACTCTTTTTGAATTATGGTTTTCTCAGGGTATATGCCCAGTAGTGGGATTGCTGGGTTGTATGGTAGTTCTATTTTTAGTTTTAAAAGGAACCTTCATACTGTTTTCCATAGTGGCTGTATCAATTTACATTTTCACCAACAGTGCAAGAGGGTTCCCTTTTCTCCACACCCTCTGCAGCATTTACTGTTTGTAGATTTTTTGATGATGGCCATTCTGACTGGTGTGAGGTGATACCTCATTGTAGTTTTGATTTGCATTTCTCTAATGATTAGTGATGTTGAGCACCCTTTCATGTGTTTGTTGGCAATCTGTGTATCTTCTTTGGAGAAATGTTTATTTAGGTCTTCTGCCCATTTATGGATTTGTTTTTTTGATATTGAGCTACATGAGCTGCTTGTAAATTTTGGACATTAATCCTTTGTCAGTTGCTTCATTTGCAAATATTTTCTCCCATTCTGACGGCTGTCTTTTTGTCTTATTTATGGTCTCCTTTGCTGTTATGCCCACCTCTTAATCCTTAATCCCTAACTTAAATATGCTACCTAACATGGCAAAAAGGACTTTGCCAATGTGACTGAATTAAGGAACTTGAGATGGGAAGCTTATCCTATATTATCTGGGTGGGTTCAATGTAGTCACTAAGGTCCTTATAAGAAAGAGGCAAGGGCTTCCCTGGTGGCGTAGTGGTTGAGAATCTGCCTGCTAATGCAGGGGACACGGGTTCGAGCCCTGGTCTGGGAGGATCCCTCATGCCGCGGAGCAACTAGGCCCATGAGCCACAACCACTGCGCCTGAGCGTCTGGAGCCTGTGCTCCGCAACAAGAGAGGCCGCGATAGTGAGAGGCCCGCGCACCGTGATGAAGAGTGGCCCCCGCTTGCCACAACTAGAGAAAGCCCTCGCACAGAAACGAAGACCCAACACAGCCCTAAATAAATAAAATAAATTAATAAACTCCTACCCCCAACATCTTCTTTTTAAGAAAAAGAAAGAGGCAAGAGTGTCAGAGTCTGAAACAGAGATTGGAGTTCTGGTGACCTCAAGAAGCTGGAAGAGGAAAGGAAATGGATTCTCTCCTGGATCCACCAAAAGGAATGCAACCCTACCAACACCTTAACTGAAGCCAGTAAGGCCCATTTCAGACTCTTCCTATCCCTATAGCTGTAAGATTAAAAAATGTGTGCTATTGTCCTTTCCCCATGATACTTTCTGTAAACACTTTCCCGTGTTCATTATAAACTTTTAATTCTGTTTTAAGTGTGCTCTTCAGGAAACATAATATTTAGTGCCAATTTTTATTTCATTTATTTAAAATAATTTAACTATTTTATATTTATTTTCTATTGTTTTGGTAGGGCTGATTTTTGTCCTTTTTACAGGGGATGGGGAGGTAGGGAAAGAACAGGA
>NW_006773723.1:576259-584715 GCF_000442215.2 Lipotes vexillifer
TGTTTGCTTTCAACTCTGCCTTGCTACAGACTCTGCTTTTATATGATGTTGTCTTCTAAAATAAATTGGAAAGTATGTATCTGTATTTAAGTCTATTATTAGTAAACAGTGATTTTTTAAAAACATGTATCTAATTATTGGACAAAAACATATTTCATATTTTATATATATATATATATATATATATATCCACATATATATATATCATATATATATCATGACTTCCTGGAAATGAACTGGGTTTCCTAGCACCACCCAAATCTTATCTTCTTCTAAGTTAGAATCCTATTACTACACTGACCCAGAGTGCTGGTTCTTCTAAAAAGAAAAAAAATGATTAAAAATATTTTAAAAGAATTTATCAAAGTTTTATTTTAAATGTATCATTCATTTTGTATTATGAAAGAAATACGTATGTATTATGACAATTTAAAAATATAAGCATAAAAGAAGAAATAATAATCATTTCACAAAAAAGATATCACCTAGATATAATCACTGTTAGAAGTCTGGGTTTGGGTTCCAGTAATGGTGAGGTAGCTTGAAATAACCTAACATTTTCACAGATAGAAAAAGACAAAACAAACAAACAAAAAATGATTTAAATGCACTAAAGAACAAGCAAAAGAAGGCAGATACTGAAGGGGAGTCAACCCTTAAAGAACAGACCCATAATGAATTAAGTCCAGGGTAGACAGCATTTCCTCTGACCCATCTGCAAGGGGGAGAGACAGCTGGAACTCAAGCAAAAAGCTACAACACTACTGACTGAGGTGTCAGAGTTTGGGATACTGAAGTGGCTGGAAATCAAGAAGAGAAACCTAGAAAAACATGCATATAGACACCCTTCAAATTGTTGGCCAAACCTGGAAGTGTGCATCTGTGGAGAAGACTTCAAAGAGCCCTGTGGAAAGCATCGGCTGCAATATTCAAAGAACTGAGCAGAGATTTCCGCTGCTGCCCACTGCTGGGGAGACAGGCGTTTAGGGTTTGAATCCCATCAAAGAAAAGAAGCTTGGTAAATATCTTGAACTTTCCATAGACTCATCTTTATAAAGGATAAAACTAAGCTTCCCCCAAGTTCAAGAGAATTGGCCAGAAATACATCTGCACACTAAAACAAAATTCAACACTCTTCAGGGGAAGACAATAAAATTCAGAACCTAGAAAGATAGGGTTTATAAACTAACAGACTGGCCACATCAGACATAGGTGAAAATAGCGAGCAACTGGAACTCTCATATAGTATGTACTGGTGGAAGTGTTACAAAAGTACAATTACATTGGAAAAATGGCATTTTCCAAAATGGGTGTGAGTATAAGTCTTTACCCTATGATCCATCAACCTTCTCATATGTTTCAGGATTTTAACCCAAGAAGGAACTAAATATATGTCCACAAAGAGTCTTGTAAAAGAATGTCTACATATGCTTTATTTGTAATGGTCCTGGACTGGAAATAACTAAAAGTCCATTAAAAGGACAATAGATGACCAAACTGTAGTAAACACATACACACACACATACATAATAAATGTAATGTATATATATATATATATATATATATATATATATATATATATATATATAATATATATATATATATATATATAGTACATATATACATGTATATACCACAGTTTATATAGAGAGAGAACATAAACTATTCTGCAATGAAACAGAATGAATGAATTACTGATATATGCAACAACATGGGTGAATCTCAAAATCATTTTGTTGACAGAAGAAAGCCATACACAAAAGAAGATACTGCATAATCCCATTTATAAGAAGTTCAAGAACAGGCAAAACTAAATCAGAACTCAGGGGTGGGGACTAACTAGAAAGAAGTGTGAGAAAATATTCTACTTCTTGACTGGGGTGACAGTTACATGGGTGTCTACATGTATGAAAACTAATCGAACGGTACATTTAAAATCTACACATTTCACTGTATGTAAATTTGCCCCCCCCCCTCAAATGTCTGTGGTATATCCTTGCACCCTTTTATATTTTTAAGAAAGATAAACACAACCCCTGACATCGAGGTGCCTGCTTGGCACTCCTAGTGCGGACAAAAAGTGTTGCCTGCCATTCCAGTAAACAAAATGCTGCCTAGCCACCAGCCACTGTAGCCACCCCTGGCCGTGTGGGGACTCTGGGGGGAATTCAGGATGGAGAAAAACAGGATGCTGGCCCCAGATAGTGAAGATACATATGTAAGAAATCATTTCAATGAGCCTGGACTCTTGCACCTTCCCATACGTAGAAAAGCACTAAAATCGTTAACTTGAAATGTCTGTTTTTTTGTGATCAGCAGTAATCTTTTGATGTTCAACTATATGATTTTTTTTTTTTTTTCAGCAAAAACTCCTATATATCCTGGCGCCTCCCTTGCCTCTTCGGAACAGTTCCTCAGAGCTACCTGAGAGGCTGTCTCCTGGGCTATATAGTCTTCAGTAAGGTTCCGGGATACAACATAACTCACAACTTTTAGGTTCTGTATTTCTCTTCAGTTGACAGTAGCTACCACACTTTGCTCTTCAGATGAACAGAAACAATTGCACAAACATTAAGCCATTCTTAATAACAAACATTTAAGTGATCAAGGAAAGCCACTCTGTGACTATTATAAAGTAAAAAACGAGATCAATCCATAATCATGTCTAAATACTGACAAAAATCATGAATACTAAGTCAATAAAATGACCAAATATCCCCCAAACCTTACTAATTCTAGAGTCTGTTGCTTACTTACTAATTGCTGATCCAGCCTCAATGCATTCCTCTCGCCTCACAGAGGAGATTAAGGTCTCCAGGCATAGACCAGCCCCAGCTTTCTGAGAGTATCTTACCAACAGAGCAAAACGTTGCTTCCTTGAACCTTCCCCCAAATCACATAACACAAACCCACATGCCATAAATAGGTCCTTTCTACACTCTTTTACCCAGAATGAATGGCGTGTGTTCTTTCTAGTTGCCATAAGCAATAACTCAACTTGTTCCACTACAGGTGTGTTCCTAGCAGTCTTTGGCTGGAGGTCGTGGACACCATGTATATGAACGGTGTTTTAAAATTTTTTTCACTTAATATATCTTGAATATGGCTTTCTATGTCTTCATATAGTCTACATTATAGTTTTTTTATGGCTACATAACTTTCTACTACTCGGATATGCTAGAATTTCTTTAACAAAACCAATATTTTTCAGAAATCTAGTTTTTTTTCTAATGTTTCACTATTATAAGCAGCCCTGATGAGCACTGAGCTGGTGAAATCTTTCAGGACCTTCACGATTATTTCACCAGCAGCAATTCCTTTAAATAAAATTACTGGAATTACTGGCTCAAGAGATATGAAACATAATACTACATCGCACTCTTGTCTGAATATAAAATCTTAGCTACCGTAGGACAGACGGCACTTCAATCCACTTCAAACAGGCTACCATGCCCATTAACTCTCAGCTTCACTCTTACCAATTCTGCATCTTGTCAACTCTGATGGTCCTTTTTCCTCAACACACTAGACTTCTCAGCAGCATCTGACACAGATAACTCCCCCTCCTTGTTTAAATATGTCCCTACCTAGCTTCTGGGACAGCACATTCACTTGGTTTTCTTCCCATGCCGCTGGCCCCTCCTTCTCAGGCTCCTTTGGTGGTCCTTCTTCTGCCAGACTCTTCAACAAGGAGAGTGGCCCGAGCCCCCTACTTTTCCATCAAACTCTTTTACAAGGTGACCAATCTATACTCATGATTCTATGTTCCATTTTCATATCTGTGACTTTCATAATTAAATATCCTCCCCGGACCTCGCCACTGAGCACCAGAAACACAGACTTCACTATTTATCTAACACGTTCCTCCAAACCTGCCCTACCTCAGGGAATGACACCACACTCCACCGAGATGATCAGACAAAAACAAAAAACAAGGGAGAAAAAAAAAAAAAAAAAAAAGCTATGAAGAAGAACCTGATAGTCTGAAAAGTGACCCGGTTAGAAAAGACAAAGAGTGATTTCAAAGTGAGTGCTTTTATGCTGAACAACTCTTGTTTCTCCTTCCACATTTCAAATCAGATAATGAAGTGACACACTTCTGGGTTTTGGTGTTAATATGTTGTTTATTCTGTTCTAATGAAAATAACGGAGTAAATGTATAAAATACACATTATAAGTTCATTAAGTCCTCACAAAAATCCCATGAGGTGCTATTAGTTCGTTTTTCCAGTTGCGGACCAGTGGTAAACTGAGGCACTGACAGGCACCCAGAGGTACTGCTCATACCTTCCACTGGCATTTTCCTAAAACATTTCACTTTTAATGGAATGAAAAGAAAGAAAATTCCCCTCCTGAAATACTCTATGAATGCTAGGCCATAAAGCATCAATTCACTGTAACAAGGCACCAAACTGTGTCTGGAAGCCATGCGTGATGCATAATGTATAATGCAAACCTAGGGCAGACTACAACCAAGCCCGGAGCAGCAAATCGAATTCGGTCCCCACGCTTGCATACGTGTGCGTGTGCCTGGGAAAGAGGCAGACGAAGCCTTTGTCTTTACACACGACCCCCAGAGACGCCGGCGCCCGCAGTCATGGAAGGGGCTCCCTGGACCATCTGGGTCGCGCGCGGTCGCGGGGCCCAGGACGCATGCGTGACCCGGGCGCGAGGCTGCTCGGCCGGGCGGCGGGGCGCTTACCTGGTGCGCCGGGCGTGCAGATACAGTACCAGCAGCAGCAGGGCCGCGGCGAGGACCAGGCCCGGAGGGCTGAGAGGCCGCGGCAGCCACGGCTCCGGCGAGAAGCTGCCCATGCCCGCAGCCACGTCTTCCGCCGTCCGGATCGCGCGCGGCCGCGGGGGGCGGCCCGGGGTGTCTCTCCGAGCTGCGCGGCCGGCGAGTCTGCAGCCGGCAGAGGGTCCCGGGTGGCTGGCCTGGCGAGGCGCCGCCTGAAATGTCACCGAGGGCCCCCGGGGCCGAGTCTCAAAGTTCCCGGACTCCCCTCCCCCGGCCCACCCCCCCCCCCGCCCGCCTCTGGAAAACTGCGCGCCGCCCACCCCCGCCCCCCCGCCCCCGGGGCAGGAAGAAGGGCTAGAGAAGAGGGGGAAAGGGGCTAGGATTTCCCGAACTCGAGCCGCTGAAGGCCTGATGGAAGGGGATTTCAGTTCGGAGTCGGAAATGAGTCGTTCGGGTCCGTCATCCCCTCGCCCGCGCCCCGCGACCGCGCTGGCCCTCGAAGAGGGTTGGGACTGTGCCCGCTGCGCTCTGGCCCCGGCGACCTCTTGGGCAGCCCCTTCCTCCCCGCCCCCAGCCGGCGGGCTGCCCGCGCGCCCGCGCTGCCCTTCGCGCGCCCGCGCCTGCTGGGCGCCGAGGCCAGTCCCAGAGGTCGGCAAGGCAGGGACCAGAGCTGGGCGGGGACCCTCCGGGAGTCCCTGTGGGACACACCATCCAGGAAGAGAGAAGACAGAGGAAACGAGCTACTGCAAAACGACGCTAAGGTACTACGACATAAGTGGTATAAGCCCCGCAGGTTGTCCTTAGAAAGGATGAGGGAGAAACTTTGAAAGTGTCTTTTCCTGAGTAATGACCATTCACATTACTTCGCACGTGTGTATTTACTCTCCACACCAAACTCGGAACGTTTAAGTTTTAGCAATGTATTAGAGAACATATAATGAGGCTCAGGTTAAGGTAACTTACCCTGGTCCCTCGGTTGATAAGTAATTTAAAAACATTCTAGGGCTTCCCTGGTGGCGCAGTGGTTGAGAGTCCGCCTGCCGATGCAGGGGACACGGGTTCGTGCCCCGGTCTGGGAAGATCCCACATGCCGCGGAGCGGCTGGGCCCGTGAGCCATGGCCGCTGAGCCTGCGCGTCCGGAGCCTGTGCTCCGCAACCTGAGAGGCCCACGTACGGCAAAAAGAAAAGAAAAAAAAAAACCAAAACCATTCTAACCAAGGCTATTCCAGTGCCACTGTGTTCTTTCCTTTATGCAAGAGTTTATTTGCGCAGTTCTCAAGACTATTACAGCAGCTTCACAACTGGTCTCCGTACCTCCGACCTTTGAGTTTTCCAGCCCATCCTCTCCATTGCCACGTCCCTAAAACACAGACCTATCCAGCTTTGACCCTGTTTGAAACTCTTACTGGTTGCCTTTGTGATAAAGATAAATCTTCATCCTGCAATGAGAAGCCTCCACAATTTGTCTCCATCCCATGGCTAGACAGTTCCATATACATGAAAGCTTGAGCCACAGTGTCCCTCACAATCAGCCCTTTCATACCCTGGCTTATGACATTCTCTCTGCCTGAAAAAGTTTCCTCTCTCCTCTAAATACTAAAATTCTACCTACCTGTCAATGCCCAGTTCAAATACCACTTCCTTCTAGAAATTATTCCTTACTCTTGTAATTAATCTCTCCCTCCTCTGTACTTTTAACACTGTCTCTGCTTTTCACTCCATCACATTTTCCCTCGCTATCTGAGTTATTTCTGTCTGTGTCTGTCTGGCCTGCTATAGAAGGTGAGAATCATCTCTTAGACAACTTTGTCTGCAACTACTCTCTACCTCCTGTCGCCCTGGCCCCCGACCCTGGAGTTGAGGTACTGTAGTTGGAAGTACTCTGCATGTGCCTGGCCCTTGGTCCATGCTCCAGAGCTGAATTACTGCTGTGTTGCTGTCCTTGGCCTTAAAGCTGTGAATGGCTGGGCAAGCATGAGAACTCTAATGTTTATGAGTTTCTTCATCTGACTTTTATTCCAGGGTTTTCTACTGCCTTTCCTTTCTCCTGTCATAGATTCAGTTTTCCAGGAAATCAGGGTACAGTGAGCCAACAGCTATTCTGTCTCCTCCAAGAAAAAGCAAATTGGTTTCCATCACTACCTGGCCAGCAGAGCCAGCATGCAGGATGGTATCCATGCCGTGCATTTCTGTACCCACTGCAAAAAGCGCCTCTCACTAATTTTCACGAGAATCCTCAACTTTTATACTTCAGTTTTCCATTTGATCTCCTGGATGACTCTTCTCTTTGAAAATAGAGGTTAAAATGTTCAGCATTAATCAATTTATTGAACATTTACCATGTGCCAAGCACCATGCTAAACATTTTATTTTATAACATTAATAACAGAAAACACCTGCAGTTAATCACAGTGTCTTATGTAGGTGGAAGGAAGAATACTACACTGTCACCTACTAGATTTGGTTAGCGACTGTGTCATCTCCCTATGATATCTGTATAGTATCTTACTTAGAATGCTTTATGGTATTCACTTAATAAATTTTGAATATATGTTTCTTTTGTGTTTTCCATTTCTGCTAAAAGGGGGCTCCATACTGTAAACTGACCTGGTTGAAATAAAATCTAAAGACCTCTTTTATTCCTCTTTTGCTTTTGCAACCCAGTATCAGCATCATTATATTCAATCCAGTTCAATTTATTTTACCTCCAAAACATGCCTTTGTTTCCATCACTTCTCTGACAGATGACTAGTTGACCCTCCATGTCTGCTTCCCCCTCCTTCTCAGTAACAGGCCTCGATTTTTAACTGAGCACATAGCTGTCCATTATAAAGACTGCTTTCCCAGCCTTCCTTGTAGTTAGAAGTGACCATGCAACTGAATTCTCACCCGTAGGCTAAGTTTCAGGGAAGTGGCCTTAACAGGAATGGTCGGGCCCTTTGCTTCCTTCCTCTTTTCTGCTGTTTAGAATATAGACACTATGCCTGGAACTCAAGCAACCGTCGGAGCACATATAAGTATGTCCCAAATATTGCATTCAGTATTATTTGTTGTTTATATGAAATTCAAATTTATCTTGGGATTCTATATTTTTTTTGGTTAAATCTGGTAACTCTAGTTTAATTTCAACACAGGGGTTCATAAGGCATACAGGTAAGGCAACTAAATTCTAGCTGCCCAATGGTCCCCTCCAGAAATCAGCCACAAATATTTCCTTCAACACTGGCTACCAATGTTAGTATCTTATGTACCTTGGCTACACGAATTAGACCAGGGTTAACAGTCAGATCTAAAAGAGTCATGGGGTGGCCTTTATACTTTGAGGTATCCAGATGTGGAAATGTGTTCAGTACAGATAGCAACTAGCCTAATCACCTTTCTTCAGAAAATATTGATTGTGAGACACACGGAGAGAGAAAAATACAAGCAAAAACAGAAGTAGGACCAGAGGGAGTAAAGGGAGAGCGTGATATATTGGAGTCTCTAAAGGAAGAGTTATGGAAGTCTAGGTGACAGGTCATACTCCAAAGCCTTCCCCTCCAGCCCAGCTGACCCTCATCTACCAGGTGGTCTAGGCTGTCAGCCTCTTTCTCTGTTCTCCTTCTAGTCTATGATTAGGGCTTGAATTCTGGCCCTGTTTCCCTTGAGGCCTTCTCTTTTGAATCTAAAGAGCATGTTTGGAAGTCACCAAAACTTGAAAAATGACTATTTCCCTAC